>NW_021318921.1:280957-434389 GCF_001605985.2 Dendrobium catenatum
TATATATATATATAATTTTCTTTTGTCTCGAAGCGATCAACTCCAGCTGCAACTAGATATTATTTTTTTATTCGTCTTCCCGAGTGATGGAGAGGCGCAGTTCTGCACACATCGGCCCCGATCCATATCAAGTCGGATGAGAACAGGGACAAAAAAGCAGGAGGAGGAGGGATTGTTTGAAGCCGAAGCAATTGGAAATATCTGAGGTGCTGTTCATGGAAACCAATTATCTCTTTTAATAATGTCATCTTATTTATGGATTTGGATGTTTGTTCTTTCCTCTATCGTCTTTTTCTAAACGCACGGTTCTTTTAAATTATGCCCTCTATGTTTGTTTGAATTTGGCCGCTGTTGGCATTTATCCATCGCTGTCCTCTGGTAGCAGATACCATGTTCCCGCTTACTTGTCCAATTTCCATGGAAAAATTCATAACTTTATATGCCATTTAGCGCATTTAGTTAAGATTTTCTTTACCTCCTGAAATAGGCAGCTGTGTTTAGATTCCTGGAATTTGAGTGAAAGGAAATGAACATAACGGGGTTGAAAAGCTTGAATAAATGATCGCAGATTCATAATGAAGCCATCGATTTATGTGATTTCATTTAATTTCTACCATTTTCTTTCACTCCAAACAAAGCGGAAAATTTTTTATTCAAAGATTACTCCTTTTCAAATTTTCTGAATTGATAAGCACAATCTTTTATCCCATCATCACCGAATTATATGAGTTAGGATTTGTTGACGAACCAGCATATGGTTACCAAATGAAAAGGAAAAATCTAGGGTGATTATTTGTTATCATCTTTTACCTTTTTGTGGGATTGAGATATAGAGCAGGGCAATTTATGTCCAAGGTTTAAGTAATGTAGAACGCGAGACGGCTCAGCTAAGGAGAGAGGATCTCTCAGCAGCTTTGGGGTTTTAGAAATCTTGGACAGCAATTTGGAGGCCTTCTTGGACCGCTTCCTTGCTGGTTATGGACTAACTGATGTAGAACGGGAGACGGCTCAGCTAAGGAGAGGATCTCTCAGCAGCTTTGGGGTTTTAGAAATCTTGGACAGCAGTTTGAAGGCCTTCTTGGACCGCTTCCTTTCCTCGAGGCAAGGAAATTAGCTGAAATTTCTGGCTGCAACTTTGGGAGGAAGAGGGCTCAATATTGTAAGGAATTTGGAGAGGTTCTAGTGGAGGAATTTCCACGTGATGGCCTTGGAAGATTTCGGCTAGCAGAGGAATTTTAATTCCCAAAATAAATTCCAAATCAAGGCTGTTAACGTGGGGAGCTCTCTAGAGTAAATAAGAGGAGAGAAGACCGGGATTTAATTCCGGAAGTAAAAGAAATAGGAATTGCTGTGGCTAGGAGAAGAAAATAGACTAAAAAAATTTTGAAAATTTACAGCCAGGAGGGAGTTACGGGAATGAAGAGGTGAATTAGAGAATTAATTCCTAATTCCCCTCTACATAATTTGGAAAGTGAATAAAGGCTTGGAATTTTCGGTCAAACAAAATTATCAAATTTTGAAATCTTTCCAAAGAGAAATAAGCTGCACTTATGGATGGATTTCAAAGCAATTTAATAAAGGAGAGGATGCCGGCTGTATCTGGAGCTGAAGGTGGAATTCTTTCTTAATTCCCATGGAAGGTTTTAGGAAAGAATTAATGTTTGGCCCGTTGAAAATTTCAGCTAAAATTTTAGCTGCTTTGGTTTTGGGTTTCCAAAGGTGGATGATAGGGAATAATTAAGACTTCTTAATTTGGTTTAAAAAGTTTAGGAAAGAAAATAATTCACTTCAATTTAAATTTAAAATTCAAATGGATGTAAATTAAGAACTTTCCTAAAATAGGCGAACTAAATTAGGAAATAAATTTTGAATTTCAAATTTAGATAATTTGAATTTCAAATTAAGTCCAAATGTCATTCACCCCAAATTAGGAAACTCAAGAAGGAAGAGGGATGGGTGAGGCCGGCGGCTAGGGAGCCATGGCCGGCGGTTTGGGAGAATCTTTGGGTGAGGTGGCCGGCGGCTTATGGTGGAAATGGAGACGACGATGGTGGACAGAGGTAGAGGAAGAAGATAAACGACTAGAAACAACAAGAAGGAATAAAAACAAGAGATAAAATGAAAGATAGAGGATGGTGACATGAAGGTGGACGTAGGTAGAGGATGAAGACGACGACTAGGAATAACAAGAAGGAACAAAAAACAAAAATAAAAAACAAAAGATAGAAGATAAAAAACGTGAGCCTTGGACTCTTCCGAAGACTGACGGGTGATGCTTTGCTCTTCTCCAAGGGACTTCAAGTCACAAGCGCGGACCCATCCCGCGGCTGGTGAAACCTCTGATTCCTCCCATAGAAAGCTCACTATCGTCCTCTTCACGAGAACACAAGTGTAGAATACAAATTTTTAATATCAATAATCCATCCCTATTACAATATAGCTTAAGGCCCTATATATAGGCCAGAATATAAGAAAACTCAAAATACAAAATTGCCCCTTGGGCCACAACACTCACATAAACCAACCTAGGGGTAAAACAGGAAATACATCAAATAAAAACTAAAATTCAGAAAAATAACTCATAATTGAAGATTTAAATTATAGTCGTTGATTTACGACGCCTCCTGTGATAGATGCGCCAAATCTTCTTACCGATGTCCGCATCATTAAGCTTTTTAGGTGCCTTGTTTATTTGTTTTTCAGATCATTGTTCTAGGATGAAATTTTTACTCGTGGGAAAAAGGTTTGGTTTATTTTGGGTTAGGATTGATCAAGATAGTTCCAAAGGCATCGAATTTGTTTTGAGATGAGTGCAACATAAATTTTGATTGGTTAATCATTCATTGTAATAATCACACAACAAAACCAACAATTTTGAGACTCATCTTGACTAAATTTGAGTTAGAACATCCTAATCCAATTTTTTGCCTATATACAAACATCTTTCTCTTGTAGTGCTTGCAAAAAGAATGATTAACTAATTGTTTACTTGTTTTTCTTTGTTTTTCCTTTACCCTGTATGCTTTGTTTCAAAGGTTGTTCTTCCTCATTTTATTAGTCTTTTGGGATCATCATTCAATTTTTTTCATTTATTTTGTTCAAATTCATTTGCATGATTGATTGATTACATCTTTTATTTTTGCCTTGCCTGTTGTTATATCTCTCAACAATAATCTTATATTTCCTCCTTGAGGAGCCTGCTACTTGTGGAACAACACTGCAGACAAACTACTTAAAATTGCCTTGAGGAAACATATTGAATCTCCTGATAAAAAAACATATGTTAGAGATTGATTTGTTATTTGAGGAGAAGGCCTAGTGCTGTAAGGATTTCGAAATGTTCTTGTCAGTGCTACATTAGGCATTGCGGTAATTCAAGTCAAGGACCATCTTAGCACTATCAGGATCTATTCTTGTATCATGGTTACATTTTCCTGATACAAAAATTCTTTTTTGCAATGTCATGGGATTCCATTTCTTTACACGTTTCTAGATTTTTTTTCTCAAATATTTATTTGAGATTGTAAACATACATCTATATTTAAGTTGCTACACGAGTAAATCAATAACACTTTAAAACCTCTTTGAGTTGTCAAATCAAGCACAATAAATGTATTACAGTTTGGATCCTTAACTTTGAAGATAAGGTCTTGATTATTTATTGTGTTTAACAAATTTCCAATATGTGGTTGATATCATTCTGCAGAGCTCTAACTACCTTAGTTAGATATAGCCCTCTCTCTATTATCTTACAATCCAGTTGATTGTGTGGTGTGATTTTGCATTGAGTATTCAAACACGTGAAGCCTGAGAAATGCATTTATTGATTTGCATATGTAATATATTTTGAGATCTCACTTCTTATTTTTCTTCATCATCAAACTTATCCCAACTATTTGATCAGTTTTAAGAATTCTTCTCCATTCATTTACTTTGAGTATCATATGGGCGATAACTCTATTTTATGTAAACTTTTTTGTGCAAATTCAAGTAACATTTTATGTTTCCTCTCTTTCCCCTCCTAGTTTTTTTACATTATTTCTATCTGTCCATTACATGTTGTCTCTCTTTCCCTTCCAAGTTCTTTCACATTCTTTCTTTCTGACCTTTTCTTCAATAAAGTTTTTTCCTCTCTTTATAATTGGCCAAATCACATAAATCCTTTTTTACTATCTTATATTCATTTGGAGTACTTCCATCATCTCTTTACTATGATCATATCTTATTATATTATTTGTATTTTATAACATGTTCATCTTAAGATTCTTATTTCTACGGCATTCAACAACTTGGTCATTGGTGACTTATTTATTGATCAATACTGGCATATAGCTTTGACAAGATAAGAACCTAGCAATCGAAATTATTTTGTCATCAAATTAAATAAGTGTTGAAGAAAGAGCTTCATTGACCTCATTATACTTTTTCCTTCAAAAGTGGATTAAGAATTTTGAGACAAGTTATCTTTGGATTAAATATTTGTTCTTTTTTTTGCTTTTCTAGAAAATTTACTCTAAGAACCTACCTAAAAATATCTATCACGTTGGTCAATTTTATATGAAAAGTGATAAATCTTCAGTTAATTATACAAAAGTAGTAAAGGCGAACATGCAAAGGGGTTGAGGAAGGAAAACAAAAAACATCGCTGGCTTCATCCACCCAATCCTCTACCTATCACTTCTAGTTACTTTACCCACAACACATTACACATTTTCATAAGTCACTGTTAGGAAAAAATATTTATTACATCAAATTAATGGGTTACTTCATTAACTTGTTATTACAAAATCTCATCGCAAAGCTTTCAAAGAAATCACAAAGTGCCTATAGCATTAATTTTTGCAATACAATGTAGATTCAAGGGATAAAATCTACAAAGAGAATAACATATAGGAAGGAGATCTATCCATTTGATTGATCAAAGGGTGGGAACAAAACAACAACATGAGGTGTGGGTTGGCTAACCACCTCAAACCACACACGAGGTGGTATATTGGATGAAACTCAACAGCTTATGCATTGATGAGTGGTAAGTTACCTTGCATGTGGGCAAAAGTGAGACCTTGTTCCAAGATCTATAGAGTTATCATCTGCAACTGCACTGGATGGTTCAATATTTTGGTGGCTTCAGAGGTGCGTACTCTAATAGGAAGTGCTTGTAGAAATAAAAAATCCTTGGCTGAATTCTTATTTCAGCAATCCCAAATACAAATCACAAGAAGAACTATGAGGAATAACAAGAGAAAAACTTTTTTAATTGGTGATATAAAGAAGCTAAACAAATAAGATGCAATGGATCTTCAATTGGAGAGGAAGATCTGGCTCTCCTAAATCCCTAGCCGCCAGCTAGAGCCCAATCACTCTTAAGAATAATCTAAATTCAGCAAAATAAGACATAACCCTAACCCTAGGGTAAACAAAACTTCTTAAAAGCGTACAATAAAAAGCAAATATCAAAACAACCCTGTGGGCTCCAAAAATTCAGCCCCGGCCTCCCCGCCGCGCGATTTCCTTCTTTTATTCTTCCGGCGAGTGAGTTTTAACGAACTAAGTTCCGGGGTAAATTTTGGAAGGCAGATGGGTTTGTAGATAAGACACTACCCAGAGATTTCGCCCTCATTTTGTGAGGACTTTATGATCTGGTTCTAGGTTTCCTATAGGCGCAAGCCCCTATAGTTAATTACCCCTCTCGATTACGAGAGAGAACTTTCGATTAAGGCTAGTCATGAAGTAGGTACAAAATACCTAGCGTATAGTAGCAACATGTGAATTTTTTTTTTGTAAATTTATTTATAAATTTATTATTTTTATACTTAAAGTGGATGGTGGGGGGAATGATGATGATCCCGATCAAGATCCCATGGTTCCATCGTCCCGGGTCATCGTGGTCCCTAGTCTACTTAGTCAGAGGAGGTAGTCGACCCAACCTGACAGAAGGATCCTTGTCGGCAGCCATGGGTTGCTTCGTCCAAGGGGACATTGTAGACATGGGGTGGATGCTTGTTTAAGGAGACAAATTTTTGTCAACAAACCCCGGTGGGGGGGAGGGGGGGAGCTTGCTGAGGTGAACTACGCTTCCGCCTGGAGTAAACAAGGGTTGGTCCCATTTGAACCGGCTGGACTGGTCTAACAATACCCCCACTCCTGAAGACCCATTTTGTCCTCAAGATGAAAGGAAAGAAACGGATGTTTCACTCTCCTATGACCCTCATGTGGCATCATAGTCATGTAGGTTCTTCCATTTTATCAGCGCTTCATTTATCCCTTCTTCTTTCTGTTGTAATCCTTTCAGCTCCAGTGGTTCTAACACCACTTCAAAATGTTGTTAGTATTACTGGTAACTCTGAATTGGATGCATGATCCCTAATAACTCTTCTCAACTGAGACACGTGGAACACTGGGTGTATGATAACAACCAAGGTAATCTCAATCGATAAGCCATTACTCCAATCCTCTCCAATATCTTATAAGGGCCTAAGTACCTCTTGGTCAGCTTCTCATTCCTCTTGTTAGCTACCGTCATTTGTATGTAGGGACGGAGCTTCACATATACCATATCTTTTATCTCGAATTGGATGTCCTTCCTCCGCCCATCTGTCCGCTTCTTCATGATATGTTGAGCCCTTAATAAATGCCTTTTTTAATTCATTCAACACCCTATCCATCTCCTCTAAGTACTGCTCTACTGAAGAGATTAGTGTACTACTCTGCCTAAAGTGCACCAAGTGAGGTGGACCCCTTTCGTACAACACTTTGAAGGGAGTCATGTGAGAAGCTAAATGATATGAAGTGTTGTATCAGTACTCTGCCCATGCTAGCCATTTGGCCCACAACCGAGGTGTCTCTAAAGAAAAACATCGCAAGCATGTATCCAAGCTCCTATTTATCACCTCAATCTGTCTGGGATGATAATTTCACACTACAGGATCTATATTTGTCTTTTATTTTAGCATTTAGCTAGAATTTATCAATTTCTTGTGAATAGCGGAAAGAATTATGCATGCTATCCAGAGTCATATCATAGGATCCTTACCTTTACCTGAAATCATGTAAAATCTTGTAATGAGCACATATCTTGTAAGTAACCTAAATCTTATTATTAAAATCAATGCAAGATAAAATATAATAGTATGTTGTAAATCATATAAAAAAATATGCGCATCAATGTATATATACCTGTTGCGTCCTGGAATATTCGCGGCAGTAGAGAAATATATAGTTTAACGTCTTAGCATTGTACGAAGATCTAGCACACAATTAGATAAGTGAGAGGGTGTAGCGTTCATAAGAGACACCAGAGTTTTTACGTGGAAAACCCTTGAAAAGGGGAAAAACCACGGGGCCTAGCCCAGTTGAAAATGATTCCACTATAATTTGAGTCGGTTACAAAGGGCTGACCGCCTCCAAGGGCGATCAGATTACAATTAGCAATTGTTTGATAGAAGTCTGGCGTTAGACCCGGTGTCACTTGATAGTACCCTGGCGTCACCTGGAAGTTCGGGTGTTAGTTGGTAGTCTGGCCTTAAGCAGAATGTCGGGTCTTTAGCAGAACGTTGTGCCTGAACGTCGGGCCTTGAGCAGAACGTTGGGCCTTTAGCAGAATGTCGGGCCTTGAGCAAAACGTTGGGCCTTCAGCAGAACTTCAGACATTGAGCAGAACGTTGGGCCTTTAGCAGAATGTCGGGACTTGAGCAGAACGTTGGGCCTTCAACAGAACGTCGGGACTTGAGCAGAATGTCGGGCCTGAACGTCGGGCCTTGAGGTGGTGGTGCAACGAAGCTCCGGCGGTGGTCTGGCGAGGTTCCTGCGGTGGTCCGGCGAGATTCCTGCGGTGGTCCGGCGATGTTTCGGCGGTGGTCAAGGAGGAGCTTCTTCCTTCTCTTCTCTTCTTGCTTGGGTCCCCCCTTTCAAGAGAAATGAGGGGTCTATTTATAAATTTTTTGGAGTGGCATGCCCCGTAAATAGGTGAGAGATCAAGGGTAAATGGGGAGTGGTTGGATGGACGACCGATATTGAACCCTTTGATCATGGACCGTTCGTCAGGAATTTGGAGGTCTTAATGATTTTGGAATTCGGTGATATTGGGCTCGTTGGATTCGTCTCGTCGAGCCGTTCGATTCGAGTATAAGCTCGTTAAAATTGGAGACCGTTTGGTAACTCAAATTGTGGTTTGAACCTTCCAACAGTGCTTCGGGTCCTTGATTTGTACTCATTTGGACTCGGACTGAGTTGAATTTGGTGTCGTTGGGTTTGTATTTTCGAGACGCTCAGTTTGACTGTAAGCTTGCTGAAATCGGAGTTCAGGTGCTCCCGGATTTAATTTTTGAAGTTCCCATCCTGATTTTTGCCTCGAGATTCGTGCCCGGTCAAGATAATTTCATGATGACGTATCAATACCAGTTATTTGTATCAATAATAAGTCTATAACATATAATATCTCAGCCAATTTTGTTTCATTCTTCCATAGTCAATCAGTTAGTCAGTCGATCTTTATCACTCAATCACTTCCATTCAATCTTATCATCCATTTATCTCACATCAATCTATTAGTTATAGTTACAATATCAATAACAATATTGGGTATCAATAACAAAATTGTATAAGTATTCTTAGTGTCTGTCACATTAACAGTAACAATAGTTAATAATAATAATCAGTAACAATGATTAGTGTTCATAATATTAATATACGTACAATATCAATATCAGTAATAATATTCAGATATTTAGAAGAGGGTATCTTGCTCATGCACTTATAATTCTGAATTAATTGTCCTTTATGACTCTTAATCAGTATGCTCCTTATAACTCCCCTCGAATCATATAAATCAATCGCCACGACTCCTTATAACTCATATTCAATCTCCAACTTATTATAAATCGTATCATATTATTCAGACTGATCAAATCTATAACAATCAAAAGTTATACGATAACTTATAAAATCATGATATAACGTATTTTTGATAGATTTAAGAGAGATAAATTCGTAGAAATCAAAATCATCAAAAACAGAAATAAGAAGATAGTTAATTACAACGAATTGCATAAAATTCTGTAACATAAAAGACGTACAAATATGACTCAAAGACCTTCCTCTCTATTTTCTCTTCTTCTCTTCATTTAATTTCTTTCTGGCCAAGCAACCAAGTGAGAGAGATAGTTGGGTGAGGCAATGTTATTTATAATGAAAAAATATAAAAACAAGATTACTGGCTTAACACCACAGCGTTCTACTTCAGAATTTTCATGTTTAAGAATTTAACTTCTTTTTACTTAAAGGGGTTTCACAGGTAAGCAGTACTCCTCTTCAACATTGTCCCTTGTAGACTAGAGAACATCTTATCTCGACCAGACACTATAGATTCTAGTATCACATGCAGTCTGACCACATCTTTGATGAATGTTGTTGCCACTATCACTATCATGTAAGGATGTCGTAGGAGAATAAAATGAGCATACTTGCTCAATCTATCCACCACCACCAAAATCACTATAATCCCCTTAAATCGGGTAACACATCTATAAAATTCATGGTGATATTCTCCCACACTCTGTCTAGAAGGGTTAAGGGTTGTATTAATACTCCTAGAGTCATGACCATGTATTTGCTCCTCTAGCATATCTCACATCTAGCCACAATCTCCTCCACATCCCCTTCCAATACAACTCTGCTACCAATCTCATGCATGTCTTCTGCACCCTTGAATGACCCCAACAACGCTTCCGTGGAACTCCTGCAATAGGTGTGGAATATGAATCGAGGTTCGAGGCAATATAAACCTCCCATTGTACAGTAGTATGTTCCCTTCTAGGGAATAGCTAGGGTGGTGTTACTCTTATCCCTTAGTAGATATGTCATAATCCTCGTCAACTCCTCGTCCTGCACACTCTCCTTCTTAACAACCCACCAATCCAACATCAATGGTATCGAAATGAACGACTCCTGGAGCTCCCCCATGCATCTGGACAAGACATCACCCACCTTGTTCTCTAGCCCCGGTCTATACTTAATCTCAAAACATACCCCAATAACTTTGATAGCCACCTTTGATGTTCCTCGGTTACCTGAGAGAAAGAGGGGATGTGGCAATGCGGCTATATCTATGAAATGGCTTCGATGACATGCGAGGGTTGCTTCTTCCATTCCTAAGAGTTTCTCGAACATTGCTTTTGAGTCTTCTGTTGGGAGAACAAAGCTGGGAGAATAGGCATAGGAGAAAGCTCAAGTCTCTGAGTGAAATGCATGCCTTGGATGAGAAGTGGAGGGTTGTGAGCTTTGGAAAGTCAAAGCTCAATTTTGCGTCTACTCACATGCGAGAGAGTCCTCTTGTTGCTTTTAAAGGGTGTGGAAGAAGACAAAATAAGCATTTGGGATAACATATATAGGCTAGGAGTGAGAGGCGGCTTTTTGCTTTCATTTTCTAAGAGATTTGTTGAGCATAACATATATATACATCCATACTTTTTAGGCTTGATTTATTTATGTGGAGAGCTGGAGAAGGCTTGATATCTTTTCACAGACAACATTAGATCCAGTAATATATTAATAAACTTGTCCTCAAGACTATAATGTTCTCTGGCCTATGTTTTCTTAAAAAAACGAGCCAATTTTAACCTCCTATTTTCTGTTCAGTATGCACATACATCTTTTTTATTATAGATAAAGAAAAAATGATCAAAATGATCCTTTGACTCTTTATGAAGGATCAAAATAGTCTTAAACTATATTAAAGGATAATTTTGGTCCCTAACTTCTTAAAGAGGAACTAAAAAAGTCTCATACTGAGACTATTTTAGTTCTTTTTTAAAGATTTGAGGAAAAAATGATTATTTAATATAGTTGGGACCGTTTTGATCCTTCATAAAGAGTCAAGAGATCATTTTAATCCTTTTCTAGATAGATAAATATTAAAATATATATATGACTTAGCTAGACCAGTATTGATGAAATACTTGTCTTTTCGGATCTACTCACAACATTATCCTGTTTGATAGTGTATGTTTATGTTTTTTCTGATTATCTTTTACTATATACACATTATCTAATAAGCTCACCTATGTACATATTTACCCACATCAAGCAGATTTGAAACTCTACATTCATGGCTGATGATTCTGCAAATAAAAAACAACCCTTGCTCTCTGGCTTAGCCGATCAAAACATAGGAACTGTTAAGAAAAGAAGATTTCGCCGCTGTAAAACCACACCTGCTTCTGATGCTGATTTCTTTGGCTCATATAAAGGTCGTGAGTTGTTTCCCGGTTCTAACTCCATCTTAAGAAATTTCCGTCCCAGCTTCAGGCAAGCTTCTCTCCTTTTAATCATCTACTTGATAGTTGGCTGTACTTGCTTCTATCTTGTGAGGGATCAAATTGTTGGTAAAAAAACAAATGGAATTCTTGATGCTTTATACTTCTGCATTGTGACAATGACCACTGTTGGTTATGGAGATCTAGTGCCAGAGAGTGTTCCAGCAAAGCTTCTTGCTTGTGCGTTTGTGTTTAGTGGAATGGCCTTTGTTGCTCTCTTCCTTGGCAAAGCAGCCGATTACCTTGTAGAGAAGCAGGAGGTGCTATTAGTCAAAGCAGTACACCTTCGACGAAAGGTCGGCACGCGGCAAATGATGAAGGAGATCGAGGCAAAAAGAGTTGAATACAAATTCTTCACCATTGTTGTGGCTCTTCTGGTGCTAGTAACTTTGGGAACTATAATTCTTGTGAAGATTGAGAAACTAAACATCATTGATGCTTTTTACTGTGTTTGTGCCACCATCACAACTCTCGGTTATGGCGATAAGAGCTTCTCGACGACATTTGGTCGGGTTTTTGCTGTTTTCTGGATTCTGACCAGTACCATTTGTTTAGCTCAGTTCTTTCTGTATCTCGCGGAAATACAGATGGAACACAGGCAACAAACCCTGGTCAAGTGGGTGCTTACGAGAAGGATGACTGTAGTGGATCTTGAAGCGGCTGATTTAGATGATGATGGTGTTGTGAGGTAAGTTTTTGAACCAGAAGTTTCTTAAATTTTGATACATTGATCTTATTGCTTGTGAATGAGTTTAGCATTGCTTCCTGAGTTATAAAAAATAAGCTCGTTGTTCTCATTTGATTGTGTTAGTCTCAATAAGTAGCTCGGTTATGGTTAGTTTTTAATGAGGCAATCACGAACAAGACCTTGTTCTATCGTATTCGGCTTTATATAAAGTTTATTGTGCTTACACACACGAGTATTTTCATACATTTAATGTTTCTATGGATATGTATGTAGGGGCTGTTTGGTTTGAAGTAAATGGGGTGTAAAGCATTTCAAATGTATGGGTTTTAAGAATATTGATGTTTGATTTGAAGTAAAATAAATAGTGTAAAATTTTGGTGCATTTGGAATTCACTCTCTAGTTATATTTATTGTATTTGGAATCCTCAAATTTGGGCGAGTTTCAAATACACCATAAATTTATCGTCTTTGTTGCCGCCTGCTGCCACCACCAACCACCGTTGGTCGTTGTCCGCTGCTGTAAACTACCACCTCAGGCCTGCTGCCACTACTGTCATCGACCAGAAACCATGATCGTTACCACCGGCGATCGACTAGCCACCACCACTATCACCATCTCTATCGCCACCCACTGTCGTCATTAGCCACCGCCCACCACTGGCTGCCATCATCCACTACCGACTGCCACTGTTGGCTGCCACCACCCACCACCGCCAACCACCCTTTTTGGACTTTACATTGCACTCATTTTATTTCAAACAAACAAGAAAAAGTAATTGCATGCTTTCATTTTACAATCATTCAAATAACTCTAAATATTCATTTTACACTACATTCCATTTACACTGCATTCCTTTTACACCGCATTCTTTTTTCAAACAACCAAAGACCCCTTATATTATACAATTTATATATGAATTTTTCAAGTTCACTATATGTTTGTTAACAGTACATGTTCGGCTTGATAATTTAACAAAGCCAACAAAGAAAATTTTTTACTTGTTTGCTTAACAAGCCAAGTTGAGCCGAACAACCCTTGAGCTCTCTCAAGCCCGAGTTGCTTACACCCCAAATTGACTCAAATGGTTGTTTACAGTGCTGCTGAGTTTGTGATATACAAGCTAAAGGAGATGGGGAAGATCAACCAAGAAGATGTTGCTTTAGTTTTGGAGGAGTTTGAGAATCTTGACGTAGATCAATCTGGCACCATATCAAATTCAGATTTGCTTCTCGCTCAATCAGTCGAATAGGTGAGCTGAGCCGAAGATTTCTTTCTTCCACAGCTTCACATAATGTGCAGTGCTTCTAACTTCATACAGATATAATCTTCTTCCTGCTATTTGTTTATTTTACTTTTTTGTTTTGTTGATGGTTTTCACTGTATGAATCAAGGTGAAGAGCCGAGCAGAATTGTTTAAAGAGTGGTTTCTTTTTGCTTGGCGTTTCAATGGCGGTCTTATTTTAGGATTGGAAGTCTTGTTTATTATTTCTGTTTTGCAAAAAAATTAGTGTTCAATGAAGTTCAATATATGTAGTTGATTATTGTTGTCATCTACCAAGTTATTGTATACTTTGAGAAGCCTTAACATTTTTTACTGAAATTATGTTTTAAAAAGCAATAAAAAAAGTCGTCCCAAACGAATTCTAAATCTTCATGCAAGCTCTATAGTGAAAATTTGTCTTGTATATTTTATATGAATGTCTCTCAATTTTAGCAGAGTAGCATATTATTTTGACTGAGGTTTTATTTGGGGTGATTTTCTTATTGATTCTTTAAAGCAGTTTTTAGTAAAAAAAATTAATTTTTTATTAAGAAGCTGTTTTTAAAATTAGTAAGAAAGTCATCCCAAACAAAATCTAAATGTTATGCGTGCTCATTCATTTTTCCCTAAGGAGCTTCTCATGTATTTTTTTCATTATCTAAGATGTGTTATTAAAAATAATAAAATAGAGATTAGAGCTTTTTTTAGAAGCTATTCAGAATTATTTTCTCATTATATATTTTTTATATTTTGATATGACATAAAATATATTTGATTGACTAGCTGCAATGGTGACTTGTAGTTAGTGGTGGTGGGTGGTGGCCAAAGTATTTTTAATTTAAAACTTAAAATATCTACAAATTGATTTTGTGTATTTAAAAATAAGTTTGATTTATTTAAAAAATAATAAAAATAAAGAACGCATATAATGAAAACCTAGGCTTATTTCATTTATCATATCATGCTTAATTTAAGGAATATATATAATTTTATTTCATGCTATTTACATAACTGATGCCCAAAATATTAATATTATATGTCTAGGCATGTAATATTAATATTTTGGGTGTTAGATATATAAATAGCATGAAATAAAATGTTATGTATGTAAATCTCCCTAATTTGTAAACAACAATTTTAGTTTATGTGAAAAAAAAAAACTTTAATATTAAATTTTAGAAAATCATAATATATGTTCTGATTTAAATTAAAGAAAATTAATATACATTTATTGTAAAACTAAAATTAATTAGAGCAATAATAATAATAATAATCATATTAGACTAATTGTAAAAAGCACAACACTTGAACTTGCTCCTTGCACCACTTGGTCAAGTGGCAAAAAACTAATTTCAAAGTAATAAATATAAAAAAGGGGTGAACCAAATATGATCAACCTACTAAAAAATAAATTTTATTTTTTTATATGTTAAAATAAGACTTAAAAAAAGAATTAATCAATGCCATAAAGCACAAAATATGTTTATAAGCAAACTTAACACAATATTAGCTTATTAGCATAAAATAATTTTTTTTTCAATGTACTTTAAGCTTTTTTATTTTTATTTATAAAAGCTCCTTTCTTAATCATAATTTTAAAAATATATTTTTTTTAAAAAAAAAAAGCTTTTTAAAGATAACATATTATTTTTATTAACTACTTTTCTAATAAAAAATAGTGAAAAGGTGCTCCAAATAAAGTCTAAATCACAAGTCTTAACACTAATGAAATAATTATAGACAATCTTACAAGCCAAGAATGGCTATAGGGTTTAGAAGTTCTCATGGAAACATAGTTTTCTCTTTTTTATTTATCCACTCTCTGAAGAATTTCTTCAAAGCTACTTAATCTTAATCAACCAATTTTTAGCATGAGTAATTAATGGTTGCACATAGAAGTTTGGTAGTATTGAAAGAAATTTTTCTATGATGAGCATTCCTTACTGCACCTATTAAATTAACATAATTGCTCAGATGATATGTAGGTTTTGTTTGGGACAGTTTTTTTTATTACTTTATGAACACTACACGAAAACCTTCTATTATCGTCAGACTTTCTAACGCACGAATTACCATTGTATGAATATCCGCCAGAAATTTGCCGGAAAAATAAGATTTCCAGCAGATTTCCCTTGTTACCGGTGGATTTTGTCCACCGGTAATAAACTATTTTCCTGTGGTGGAAGCAGTTTTTTAGTACAATTTTTTGTCAATTTAAAATATTTGTACTGAAAAGCTACTTCATAACGTATTAAAAAAAACTGTCCCAAATGAAGCCATAAGCTGATATATGAAAATTTTCATTTAAATATTTTTGAATGCTTAGAAATATTTAAGTGAGATGAAGAAAAAAAAGGTTGAAAAGAGCTAATATTCAATACCTGCAATTGCTAACAAATGAATTTCATTTCCTTCACTTCAATCCAAACAAACAAAACCTTATAGTTTGTTATTTAAAATTTTAAATAGTAGTATTTAATGCAAGCTATGCATCCTTCGTTGGCTTTTGCTTTTGGGTTGAAAAAAGATTATATTACATTAGGCTAATAATAAAACTTAGAGCAAAACCAAAGAAATATAAAGAACAAACCGACCAAAGATCAAAAATATAATGCATGTATATCTACGTGATTCAGCAAGATCCATCTACATCTAAAGCTGCCTCAACAAAGATATATGAAGAGATTACACTCAATATAAATAAGGATAAGAATGCCATTTCATCAATACCACTAACTACGAGGGAATGCAGCTTGTTATGAATAACGTGAAGGTTAGGATGAATTATTATGTGCGGCATCGGACGAAAGAATGATCTGATTTTGTCTTTGTGAATAGTAAAAGTCTAATGAGTTGCGCTTTTATTATTCATAGAGACAAAACTGAATAGTTCTTCATGTCTGGTGTCCGCA
Organism: Dendrobium catenatum; assembly: GCF_001605985.2. Classification (NCBI taxonomy): domain Eukaryota; kingdom Viridiplantae; phylum Streptophyta; class Magnoliopsida; order Asparagales; family Orchidaceae; genus Dendrobium; species Dendrobium catenatum. Next base: position 297,132 of record NW_021318921.1, read on the forward strand.
CATAATAATTTCTCGAAGGTTAGACGCAATATCTCACGTTCTAGACTGTAAAAGTCTAATAAAATATTTAGAAGTCCAATTAAAAACTTATTATTTTGATAGAGCAAAAAAAGCAGCACATCTCCCTTCTTATAGAAGTCGAAGATCTCCCTCTTACCAGCGAATTTTTATTTGGTCTGGTGTCCTGACGTAGCTCTACGTTCGGACGCCAATAACATGTCGCCACGTGCTCTTATTCTTTACCGCGCAGCTCGACGACCCGACCCGGACTGGAACCCAGTATTGCTATGTTCGAGTATTGCTTGGCATTGCTAAGTATTGCTAGGTATTGCTTGGCAATAACGAGAAATAAAATGTGAATAAATCTTGAATAAATGTGAATAAATCTTGAATAAATGTGAATAAATCTTGAATTTGATAGCAATCAGTCTTAAAAATAAAATGTGAATATATAAAGCATTAGTTTGGTAGCTATTGATATTGAAAATTAAAATTAAAACTTATCCTGGTAATTAAGAGAATTTATACTTCATACTAATAATCTCCTACTTAAAATTAACATTTTTTATATACCCTAGTATGTAACACCTAAAGATCAAAATTGAAAGAATTGTCTATTTTAATATCTTAATTAACCAACAAGAGCTTTTATGAATTCATCAATATAACTAATTATATTCATTTCTTAAAATTAATATTTATAATAGGCAAGAGTTCAATTCATATATTCATCAGTCTATCTTTTATTTGTTTATTATAAAAGAATAAAACTAAAAAAAATACATAGACAAAATAAAAACTAAATTCCTTATATGTCTTCACTCCATTGGATTCTGATCCATTCTAGAAAATATGTAAGGCCACATAGCGAGTTAATGACTCAGTAGATTTACCACAAAACTTACAATTGAAATCAATGTAATACACTATAAATAGTATGCATTTAATCATTTAATCAATATCAGTATGAACATATAACTATAAAAAATTATAACAATCAATGAAATAATATGTCATATGATAAAAAAACATTAGTACAACTGTATATCTTAAGAGTAATGATCAATAACCAAGTAAATACTATTAGTAAGTTCTGTAAATTCTATACCCATTAGTTACAAAATAGTTTATATAGCATCTTATCACATCAGTACATTTATTATTATTATATGCATGTCGTATAATGTCTATGTTATGCATGTATATCATGTAAATAATATGATTTATATACATCAAATGCATTTGTATCAGTTTTATCAGCCTTATCAAATACTTGTATCAATCATAGCTTAATCTTATACAAACTATGTCATGTCAATTATATAATTTATTATTATTATTATTATTAATTATAATAATAATAATAATAATAAATTATATAATTGACATGACATAGTTTGTATAAGATTAAGCTATGATTGATACAAGTATTTGATAAGGCTGATAAAACTGATACAAATGCATTTGATGTATATAAATCATATTATTTACATGATATACATGCATAACATAGACATTATACGACATGCATATAATAATAATAAATGTACTGATGTGATAAGATGCTATATAAACTATTTTGTAACTACTGGGTATAGAATTTACAGAACTTACTAATAGTATTTACTTGGTTATTGATCATTACTCTTAAGATATACAGTTATACTAATGTTTTTTTATCATATGACATATTATTTCATTGATTGTTATAATTTTTTATAGTTATATGTTCATACTGATATTGATTAAATGATTACATGCATACTATTTATAGTGTATTACATTGATTTCAATTGTAGGTTTTGTGGTAATCTACTGAGTCATTAACTCGCTATGTGGTCTTACATATTTTCTAGAATGGATCAGAATCCAATGGAGTGAAGACATATAAGGAATTTAGTTTTTATTTTGTCTATGTATTTTTTTTGTTTCGGCCGAAGAAAGTAAATTAAGTTGCAAATAACAAAATAATAATAATGCTTTACATCATTAGAGAGCAAAAAGTTGAAGACCAAAAATTCTCAAAAGAAAAATGTTAGTCCAACCAATAACGACAAATAGAATATAAAAAGAGACATCACATTCAAAAAAAAAAAAAATGTGATGCATTTTCAAAATGAGAAAAACAGAGGATGCATAAATGATCAATAGGAATACTCCTAATGAGTTGATCAACATTTTTAAAGCCACCCGCCAGCATCAACCAAATTAGGTAAAATTAATGATTTTATGACAGAATGCACTTACCGTACAGAGCCCTACATGGGGTCCTGGTTGGATACCCATTGGGTACCCACACTCTGCGTTGGCGGGCTTTGCCCACCCACACCCACATATGGTGACTTTTCGGATGTCATACCCACCCACACCCACCAACTTTCTACGCTTAATGAATGCAGTCTGTCATAGAATAATGGCCTTGATGTTTTTTGCCATTTTCTCTGACTGTAAACTTTCAAGCCACATATCAAAATTTATCATGGTTGTGACGAGGTTCAGTGTTGCGCACTGCATAGTAAGGATTATTATAATATACTGCATGTATATGATGATTAGTAATGTAAAACGATTCTCCTCTGATGTTGAATACCCACTCATACCCACCCACGAGGCTATGGGCGTACCCATACCCACCCATGCCCATTGGGTATGGGTGGGTACGTGGGTAGGTGTGGGTATGGGTACCAAATGCAGGGCTCTGGTTAAAAACCACTAGATCATTTGCTACAAGCTTTTTTGTAGTGTTTCATCTCTTGGTTATTCTAAATGTTTGTCTGCCTTGCAATGCTCATCTTTTTCTTAGAAACTACAACTTGATAGAAACTTTATTTTATACTTCTTATAGAGTCATCAGCAATAAGGGTTTTATATACATTGTACCATTCTTCTGTTTATGAGAAGACAAAATATCTACTAACTCTGTTTCTTAATTTTCAAGACAACTAACAACCCCTAATAAATTTTAAAGGTTTCAATATCACTTTAAAATCTATATCCTAGAATCTTTCACACCGACAACATAAAATCCTACTGAGCAAAATTCATATTTTTAGAAATTTATCAAATTACAAGAGATTGTATATAACAATATTTTGAAGCTCTAATTGAACTAAAACATTATTTTTAAGGGAAATTTACATGCATACCACTTTATTTCATGTTATTTATATATCTAATACCTAAAATATTAATATTACATGTCTATCACCCATATAAAACTTTAATATCAAATATATCACTCCTATAATTCATTTATACCATTCATATCAGCCTATAAACTTTAATATTTGATTCCATGCACTCAAATTTGTTCTATGGGTGGTAAGCATGTAACATTAATGTTTTGGGTGTTAGATATGTAAATAGCATAAAACAAAGTGGTATGTATGTAAATCCTCCTATTTTTAAATGTCAAAATAAACTTATGAATAGATAACAATGAAAAATTTTAAATAAATACTCAAAACATCTATAATCTCAATCTCTATAATATATAAAAAATTATACAGTGGAAATTTTAATAACACAAAATTATCCTCATTTTTTGATAATGGAAATACAAAATTGATAGGAAAACCATCAAAAACAATAAATTATTAAAATCAGAAATTGAATAATGATTTCTTATAACCAGACTAACAAATCTCCCAACAGGACCAACTAACGAAAATCATTCTAATTGTAAAAATCAAGTGCAAGTGAACCTTAAGCTTAGTAGCTACCAATCTTAAGTAAAAAGACTCAAATGATGCTTGAAATAATATTGTAACTCAATTCTAACAATAATCGGATTATAATATGGAAGAAGAAATAAAGAGGAAATTCGAGGTTAGCAAAAAACACCAAATTGCTTCTGTACCGTGAAGTTGGTGAAGATTCTGAGTGGATTGCATTCAAAAGCTATCTATTCCAACCTACCAAAAAGATTCAAAAGCAAGAAATTTTAGCAGAATTCCCTCACAATCCTTCAATCTTCGAATCAAATTAATAGCCTTAAAATGCTTCTACTTCAGCTGTAACTTTCACGAAAGAAGTATCCATTAAACACAGCCATTGCGTCTTTTTCTCCACTCTTTTTATGAAAGAAACATCTCTCTTTGCTCAGTTCCTTCAAAAAATAGAAAGCTCAGTAGAGAAAATCGTACATAAATTTCTCCTCAGAATCCCCAATCTTTCTTCTGCAGTAAAAGAATTCATAGTGGTAAGCTTTTAAGGAAGATGGGTAGTGTTCAAGAGAAGGGTGGAAAGAAGCTCTTCTATGGCTCACCTCACCCTCTCATTATAGAGCTAAATAGATTGGAGGACCAGCTTAGAGGTAAATTTCCCATTATATTCTCTCTTTTTTTTTAAATTAACAAGCTAGAAAATTATGATTAAAAAATACATCGATTCAATCGAAGAATATCAGTAACTTCCGTTGGCGTCCTGTCAAATTAGAGGAATGTATGCTGATTTATTTCTTGACTTGGAGTCAGAAAAGGAAGAGATTATTCCAATTGAGACTTACCGAGTCATAAATCAACGAGGTGGAAGGGCTGCAAGAGGACGCAATATACCCTATATTTTTTACTAAGAAATTATGATTTTTGTACTTATTTTATTTATCATGCAGGCAAGGAAAGGGAGCTGGGAGAAGCCTACTCAGAGATCAAGGCCTTGAAAGCATCTGAAGAATTAAAAGACAAGGCTGTTATTGAGGTTAAACAATCTAAATAAGCTCATGAAGAAGAAAAAGAAAATAAAATGGAAAATATAACTTTTTTTTTTCATTTTCTAATCTTTTTTTGCAGCTAAGCACCAAAATAAATAAATTGGAAGAGAAGTTGAGTACAGCAGAGGAACATATTGAACAGAAGGTGTTGCCTCTCTTCATGAATCCTTATATTTAAATTTAAAAAACAGTTTAAGCATAGAATTAAAGGGTGATTTGATTAATCAATAATTTTATGATTTGAGAAACTGCAGAATCTTGAAGCAAAGAAGCTCAATGATGGAAGAAAAGAGGCGCTGGCTTCACAATATGCTGCTGAAGCAGCTTTGAGAAGAATTCATTCATCAAAAGAGGAAGAGGAATATTTCCCAGTTGAAGCTATTATATCACCACTTGAATCTGACATCAGGAAGTACAAAAAAGAGGTGAAAATAAATACTCTCAGAAAACAATTTTGAGAGATTTGTGTGAAACTCTCAGTAGTTAGGTAATTTTCACATATAGGCTTCGTTTACGATGACTTTCTTATTGCTTCTTAAAGTAGTTGAAACTGTCCCAAACGAAGTCATAGAAAATAGTTGCAAGATTTTGTAAACAATGATAAATAGCTTGTCCTATTTTAATATTTATAACATTTTTATTTAATTTACAATTGAGTATTCTACAAGTAAAATATAAAAAATTAAGTATTAGACATATAAATACATGTGATTTTTGTATTATGCATATAATTCTCTGAAACATTTTGTATTATTAAAGTTTTAGAATAAACTCTAGTAGAAATATGTGGGCTTCAATTTAGTTAGATTACTTGAGATTATTTACAAAATAGTATAAACTATGATTCATTAACATAACTTGAAAATTGTAGTTCTTTTTCACAAAAAGCCACACTACTGGAAGATTTATATAAATTTCTCAACTTTTTTTTCTTGATCCTGCTTGTTAAGTCTGAAATTGGCAGCATAGATTTTGAAACTTGGAAAAGATAAGAAGGCCTTGGAGCGCCTCACTAAGTCGAAAGAGGCAGCACTCCTTGAAGCACAGAAGATATTGCAGATTGCTCTTGAAAGAGTTCTTATAGTAGAGAATGTGCAGAGTGAGAACTGTGACTTAAGGAGGCAAGTAGAGATATGCCAGGTAAGGTTGTAAATGTGCTGAATATGAGAGAATTAGCTCATGTTCAGGCTAAGTTTGTTAATGTTTAATAATTCTCTGACTCTCCTTTTCCTAGCTTGTATTCAGCTCGATTTGAGCTCATTAAAGCTTCGTTTGAGACGGCTTTCTTACTGCTTTATAAGGCAGCTTTTGTACTAAAAAGCTGTTTTAAGAAACAGCAAGAAAGCCATCTCAAACGAAGCCTAAGACTAACGGGGTGATTATTTGTTTTGAAAATGAGAATCAAATGTGGGGAATAAGACATTTTTGTTAGTGTTAATTCTATCTTCCTTCTCTACTATGACAAATTCTTCCTCTCTTCTCTCTTCTCTTGCAATAGCTTATCCTTATTATGTTTTAAAGCTTAAGCCCCTCTCAATTTTCTCTTCCTCTTCTTCTATTGGCTTGCGGTTATGCTTAGATGTATTAGGTAATAAGCTTGAATTTATTATGCAGGTGGTGGTAGTTATCATAATGTAGATATTAGGTAATGAATTTCTAGGAGTTAGATAGAGGATAATAGGTAGAATCTTGTATTAGGTAACAATAAATCTATTTTCGTATCTTAACATCTTGAACATGGTATCTACACGACCAATCTAACTGCAAAATTTAATCTTGCAGGATGAGAACAAATTCCTTAACAAAATTTATCGCCAAAAGGTTCTTGAGGTGGAGAAGCTTGCACAAACTATCCATGAACTTGAAGAATCTCTGCTAGCCAGTGGCATGGCTGCTAACACCCTACGAGAGTACCGACACCAAATTTCTGATTTGAGTGTAATATTCCAACATACTTTTTGATGTAACCGAAGTAATTGTAAAGAAAAACTTAAGAACAATAACCAAGATAACATTTTTTTTTTCTTTTTGAACATAGGAAGAGAAGAAGGTTCTTGAGAGAGAGCTAGCGAGAGCTAAGGTTTCAATGAACCGCGTGGCATCAACAGTGGCAAATCAGTGGAAGGATGACAATGAGAAAGTTATGCCTATAAAGAACTGGCTTGAAGAAAGAAGGTTTTTTCAGGTATAACAGAAGAACACTCTACAGCAAAGCCTTACATGGGGTCCTAGTCGGGTACCCATGCTTTACTCAGACGGGCTTTGCCCACCCACGCCCACCCATGATAACTTTCGGGATGCCGTACCCACCTATACCCATCAATTTTCCATGCTTTTTGAACGCAGTTTACCACGGATTGATGGTCTTGAGGATTGTTGCCCTTTTCTCTGATTGCAAACTTTCAAGCCGCATATCAGAATTTTTCGAAGTGGCAGTGTGGTTAAGTGTTGCACACTACGTAGTGAGGATTGCAGCAATATAAGATATATGGTGATTAGCAACGTAAATCGATTTATCCCCCGATGTTGAGTACCCACCCATACCCACCCACAAGGTATGGGTGAGTACATGGGTGGGTGTGAGTATGGGTACCCAATGCAGGGCTGTGCTCTATAGCGCTCAGCATGTTGTTATGGATTTATTGAAATTTGATTGAAATGTCTTGATGTTTAAGAAGTATCTTACATCCTGAATTAAATAGTTCACGATGTCCTTATCCAAGTTTTTTTTATATATATCTAACTATTATTTAAACATTTAACTGAGTTAGCATACAAGATTTGCTGTAGGGAAAGTGCAGCTTTCAGCTTATTTCAACTAAATACTATCGTACCAGCTATTGATTTATAGGGGGAGATCCAACGACTGCGGGATAAGCTCTTATTATCAGAGAGAACAGCCAAAGCAGAAGCCCAATTCAATGTATGAACTTAACCGGTAACTTGCAATTTCATGCCTCATCGTCATCATCATTAGTGTTATCTGAAGTACTGTCATAATTTTCTATGAATCCTCATTCTCCATTTACATTTGTGGAGTTATGCAAGGGCTCTTAAATTTACTTTTCACAAACTTTTTCTTACGGTTTCTATAGATATGACCTCTTTTCTATCCCGCTTTCTTCCTAACTACTCGGCATTAATTTTTTCTATCCATCTGATTGCCATGGGTTTTACCTTTCATTCTACAAGCACAAACTACCCAATTTTATTTACTATTATTCTAATCAATAGATGCTTGGGAAAGCTTTCTTATTGCTTTGTAAAGCTACTTTTAGTATAAAACTTTCTTGAAAGCAAGGAAAAAATTGTGGTCTAAAGCCGTCCCAAATGAAGCCTTACTCTCTCTCTAATATAATCATTTTTTTAATATGCCCTTTCTAATTTTATCACACATACATCCTAATATTCTCATTCCACCATACTCAAATTGAATGTCACTGACTTCTTTATCACTCAACATTTGAATCCTTATAGTAATAATTTTATGAAATTTAGTTTTTAATGCTTGCATGCACTAATATTAGAAAAATTGAACTACCTTCAGGAAAAAATGAAACTCAGGCTAAGGACGCTGGAAGAAGGTTTGAGATTTTCCTCTCAGCATGGTGGCCCAACAAAGAAGACTTTATTGAATTCAAGCAAGTCCAAGTCTTCTATTACTGCTTCTATAATGCAACAGGCTAATTCTACAATTGGAGATACAGATACTGTTGGAAACTTTGATACAGAAAATGGCATGGAAACAAAATATATTATTGGAGAAAGTTCAGTAAGAAAGAATTCAGATCTGAAATGCAAAAACTATGACAGTGGAAAGCAGAATTCTGAAGAAGAGGAAATTCCCAGTAAGCATAAAGTAGACAGCAAAATTAGCGATAAACAAAATGCTTGTGAAGAGCTTGAAAACAGCTTTTTAATTAATGGTGAAAAAGATATGGTTTCTGGTTTTCTATATGATATACTGCAAAAAGAGGTCATCAACTTGAGAAAATCATTAGCAGAAAGAGATGGATTATTGAGTGCTAAAGAAGAAGAAATCAAGGTAGAAATAACCCGTTTCTATTCAAATAACTTCATTCCATTCTTCTTTCATTTTTCGATACTTCAACATCTCCTTGCAGGTGCTACATAGAAAGGTTGCTGCACTGACTAAATCAATTGAAAGAAAGCTGCAGAAGGCAAGAAAGGAAGCAATAAATAGAGAGAAAGTACCAGAGTTGGTTAAATCAATGGATGAGAAATCAAAATTTTAATGTGAATTTTCAATTTTGAGCTAGAAAAAAAGCCGTCCTCAATTTTAATGCTGGCAATATTATTTCATTACAGAAATGAGAAGAATCTTGAATATGCAGCAATTTCAATTGAATTGGTCCTAAGATTCTGCTATCAGTTCATCTCTGTGAACTTCTAACTTGTAAATATGGAATTTTGTGCATGTAAAAAGTGTAAATGCAGACCTGTAAGCTTGGAGAACGTTGTATTTTCATGCCTATATATAGATGTATGGAAATTTATATTCTTAAGATGTGGAGATAGGGTTCTCATAAATTTTGATTGTAAAATCAAAATGTACTATATTTTAAATTTCATGTCCACTTAATGAGTGTTTAAGGATTTATATTGTTGATATGTAGAGATAATTTTCTCATGAATTTTGATTTTGAAGTCAAAATCTAATTTATGAATTATTTCATGTGCTTTTCATGTGTATCTAAATACACTGCATAATCTCTTCAAATATGTTATGAACCATTAAATGTAATCAATATATGTTGGCAAATTTGTGCATGATAGCAAAATTAAGATTTCAAATAAGAGGAAGTGAAAAAGGCTAACCTCAAAATTAAGAGGGTAAATTTTCTTTAATATACATATTAATTGAATCATTTTTAAAATAAATTTTTATTATATATAAATTTATATATGATTTTTCTCAAATTTAAGGACTGACCCCACCTCCTTCCCTATCATGGATCTTTCATTGGTTGCAATTATTTTTAAGTTCAAAGTTGTTATGTGTGGAATCTGATTATACGGATCAATCGGGTTGTTATGTTGCCTCGGAGGTCAAGTTTGTCGTGCTTATTGGGGGGTGCGGGCGCCCGAGCGCCCCAGCGTTGAATGATAGAGAGCGGAGTACAACAACGGTCTAGATACGACATCACAGTGGATCAAGACAAATGTTTGAGTGTCGAAACACCACAAACTGGCGTCGCAGAGCTGCGAGGCAGACTTGACAGTTTTCTTTCTCATTTTTCTAAAGGGTTGCATCCCTTGGAGTTATTTACTTATTTTTCTCTTGTATTTTGAGTGAGTAAGACATTGAGAACAATGCATGTTAGAAGAGAAGAAGGAGAGAGAGAGAGAGAGCGAGAGAGAGCGAGAGAGAGAGAGAGAGGAGAAATATGTACTTATTTCTCCCAATTTTCATAGTGAATTTCTTGGTGTGGTGTGGACTTGTGATTTTTTTCCTATTTTGAATTTTTCCACATTAAATCCTATTGCCCTTTAGTTTTCCGCTACTTTTACTTTCTTGTTTGTTTCGACATTATAGTGTTTACTCTTCATCCCAAACAAAAGTGACCCTTAAAGATATAGTGTTGTTTGTTAAATTAGCTAATTTTTGTCCTTCTTTAACAAAGAAAACATGTCATGCAAATTCAATTATGTTCGACCTTAGCAGTAAATTCACAATGGTTGAAAGAAAAGCAAAATGCTTCCCTCCTAAGGTTTGTGGGTGGAGCTCCTAAAAGGTACTTTATATACATATTTATTAGGCACTTTAACCAAGAAAATATGCTATGGCGCAAATTTAATTATGTTTGACCTTATCGGTAACTTCATCACACTAGTTGAAAGAAAAGTAGAGTGCTTCCCTCTTAGGATTTGCGAGTAGAGTTCCTAAAAGATATATGATCATTACATTTATTTCATTCAAGGCACTCTGTGAATGTTCATTATATACCAAATGCTACATATTTTTTATAGTAGAGATGGGAACCATCAACTAGCTGGTTATCCCCTTCCTCCTCGAGTGCCAGCATTTTCCTCGGCAGATTTTTCCTTTAAGCGGTGCACTCGCATGAAGTATCTCTACTATCCCCCGGTTGGGTGTTCTAGGGTCCTGATTTGTGAATGCGTGATGATTTAAGTTTTCCTAACATGAGATATGTGGGGATTAATTACTATATTTTACTCATTTTATTCAATTGATCATTCAATCATCTTTTATACAAATGCCATTTAATTTATTCCACTCGAGCAATTTTCAAGATGTTCATTATTGAGAGTGGTTATTGAAATATCTTCGGTGGGTATTCGATCTAATTGGAATGAATTATATTTGGATAAGTTCATTATTTATCTTATTTTTTGTTTCTTTCCCTGAGAAAATTTGTTTATGTTCAGATAAATAATATTTGAGGATTATTAGTATATCCTCCAATTTTGTAGTTGGATTGTGCATTTAAGTAAATTTATACATAAAAATGTCTGTCAATAGCATGTCAAAGATATAATAACCTTAAAATTAGTAAAATTTAAGAAATGAGTAATACAAAAGTTACCGCGTGTCAGTTGATGCATATGTTGGCATGGTTGATTCACAGCAAATGCGATGTCTAGTCTTGTAATGGTGAGGTACTGTAGTGATCCTGTGAGGTGGTGGTAGGTGTTGGGCTCAAAGGATATACCAGTGAGTGACCGAGTGAGGTGGGTTTTGATTGGCGTAGGTGTGGAGGTGGGTTTTGATTGGCGTAAGTGTGGAGGTGGGTTTTGATTGGCGTAGGTATGGAGGTGGGTTTGCATGATGTGAAGCCAGCCTTATGTAGAATGGATAAGGTGTATTGTTCCTGGGACAAAAATAGGGAGTCTTGGCTGTTATGAGTGTGAATACCCAAAAACTAAAATGGAAACCCAAGATGTTTCATGGAGAATTTAGAATGAAGATTGTTGATGATGTCTTGAAGTTTGGATGAGGAGTTACTTGTAAGTAAGATGTCATCAACATATATAAGGAGATAAATGAAGATGCCTTGTGACTCGTATATGAGTAGGGTTGGATCGGCTTGGCTTTGATGAAAGCTAAGGGAGTAGAGATGGGTGGAAAAGGTGTGAAACCATTGTCGGGGTGCTTATTTGAGGCCATAGATGGCTTTCTGAAGAAGGCATACTTTGGTGGGATAGTTGGGATCTTCGAAGCCTTTAGGTTGGGACATATATATAGTCTCATGGAGATGTCCAAGAAGGAATGTGTTTAAGGCATCTAATTGGTTAAAGTGGCCATCATTTGGAAATGGTGAGAGTGAGAAGAACTCAGATTGAGGGCATTTTAGCAACTGGGCTGAATGTCTCAGAGTAATTGAGATCATACTCTTGTATATGACCCCAAGCTATGAACCAAGCTTTGTAGCGTTGAATGGAGCCATTTGGTTTGAGCTTTAGTCGATATGTCCATTTGCAACCATGCATAGATGTATTAGGTGGTGGTGACACAAGTGTCCAGGTTTTCTGTTGATAAAGAGCTTGGAGTTCTGCTGTCATAGAGGCGTGCCATTCTGGATGTGAAAAGGCCTCTTTGAAGGTGGAAGGTACTTTGGAAGATGTAGTAGAGGCATTGAGGTTCAGTATGTGGCAAGGCTTGAGGTGTCCGATTTTGGATCATGTAATCATATGATGAATGGGAGGGGGAGAGGCAGGAGAGATGATGTTTGGCTAAAAAGGGTGAGGCGATATTGGTGGCTGCATTGGTGATGAGGAGATGGGCGGGGGCTGTTGGGAGGGGGATGGGAGGTTGGTAGAGCTATTGGGTTGGTAGGATGTAGGTGTGAGTAGTAATGGGTTGGGAGGTAGTGTGGAGGTTATGGGTGATACTGCAAGAGTTTGTTGGCGAGTTGGAAATGTTGTTTCATTGAATTGGACGTGTCGAGAAAGGATAACTTTTTTGGTGGAGGGATCAAGGCATTTCCTTTGGTAGTATCAGAGTATCCGAGAAAGATACATAAGGTGGATCGAGGTTGTAATTTATGGTGATTGGGTGAAGCTAGGGGAAGCATGCGCAACCGAAGGTGCGTTGGTGAGAATATATGGGTGTAATGTTAAATAGTAGTTGAAACAGTGATTGTTGTTTGGTAACTAGGGTCGCCATCCGATTTATAAGGTAAGCAGCAGTTAGAGTTGCATCTGGCCAGTAGGTACAGGGAAGATGAGCAGTTTGAAGTAAAGTTTGAGCGGTCGCGATGATGTGTCAATTCTTTCGTTTGGCGAGGCCATTTTGCTCGGGTGTATAGGGAAATTGGTTTTATGAAGAATATCGTTAGCTTGCAAAAATGAGTAGAGAGACTGATTGATGAATTTAGTTCCACAGTCAATTCTTATGCATTTTATTTTAAATGGTAGTTGATTTTCTATGTGAGTTTTGAATTGAATGAGTAGATTAGTAACTTCTGATTACATTTTCATTGGAAAAAACCAAATGTAGCATGAGTAGTGATCAACTAACAGCAAGTAGTAGTGGTAGCCTTGATTAGATATCAGTGGGGAAGGTCCCTACATCTGCGTGTATGAGTTCTAAAGGGTTACATTTGCAAGTAGTAGAAGGGGGAAAAGGTAGTTTGTGGCTCTTAAAGGTCATACATGAATGACAGGGAGGATGAGTATTCGTAATATTAAGATCTCGATTATGTTTGGAGATGATAGCAATGGTTCGAGCATGGGGTTGACCAAGATGTTAATGCCAGCGAATGTCTTCTGTGGGGGCTACAGTGAGGGCGTAAGCAAAGGATCTGGGAGGAATCTTGAGCGGGTATAGGCCATTATTGGAGGAACCTCGATGTATGTATTGATGGTGCTAGTTCAGAATTTTGTAACCCAATGCATCAAAGGAAATGATTAGATTGTTGTCACGTGTGAGTTTGTAGATTGAGAGGAGATTATGAGAAATGTTTGTAGCGTGCAAAAGGATATGTAATTGTAGCTTACAGTTGGTGGTTCGTAGTAGACCTTGCCCAATATGACTGATAGGAGTAGTAGAGCCATTGCCGACTGCAATTTGATCGATTCCTATATAGATTGTGGGTTGAAGCAGATTGTTGATGTGGGGCATGAGATGAGATTTGCACCAGAGTCAAGTATCCACTCATGCTGAGGAGGTGATGTGGAGGAGGAGAAAAATGCCTTTGGAGTTGGTTTGGGAGGCATGGAATTGTAATTGATATTTAGGTGGTGCCAACAATTAATGGCTGTGTGACTCACTTATTGCAAATCTAGCAGATGACAATGGGTGCGGATGAAGGCTTGTTATTTGGTTGATTAGCAGGGTTCCGTTTGGTTGAGGTGGGATAGAACATATTCCGGCCTCAATTGTCTCGGTTGTTGCAAGTAATGTATAGAGCCTGTGTGGTGGGTGGAGGTAATTGCATTTTGGAGTCAAAACGTAGAGTTATGTCTGGACTCCACACATAATAATTTCTCCAGTGGAGGAGGGCGTGTTAAGTGCACCACAAAGAAGATATTACTTAGCTGACTTGGGCTATATAACATCAATAAGCTTATGGAGCCCAACAACAAATATCAATATCATTCAAGTGAGATTTTTTTTTGCGTATTTTGTTAGTTCTATGTCGAATCTAACTTTGTTGATCAATCGAGTTATAATATTGCCTCGGACCTCAAGTCGATTTCTCGTGTTCAAGGGGGTCCTCCCCGTACTAGGGTTTGAGTGTTTTGCACCTGGATTTTTTTGTTGTTCTCATACAACGCCCCAACTCTGTCTACTCGAGCGAGATTTGCACCTGAGTCAAGTATCCACTCATGCTGAGGAGGTGATGTAGAGGAGGAGAAAAATGCCTTTGGAGTGGGAATGGGAGGTATGGGATTGTATTTGATATTTAGGCGGTGCCAATAATTGTTGGTTGTGTGACCTCGCTTATTACAGATCTAGCAGACGATAATGGGTGTGGATGAAGGTTTGTTATTTGGTTGATTAGCAAGGTTCCGTTTGGTTGAGGTGGGATAGAACCAATTCTGACCTCGATTGTCTCGGTTGTTGCGGGTAATGTATAGAGCCTGTGTGGTGGGTGAAGGTAATTGCATTTTGGAGTCCAAATGTAGAGTTATGTCTGGACTTCCCACGTAATAATTTTTCCAGTAGAGGAGGGCGTGTTAAGTGCACCGCAAAGAAGATATTACTTAGCTGACTTGTTCTATGTAACATCGATAAGCTTATGGAGCCCTACAACAAATATCAATATCATTTGAGTGAGAATTTTTTGTGTGTATTTTGTTAGTTCTATGTCGAATCTGACTTTGTTGATCAATCTAGTTATACTATTACCTCGGACCTCAAGTCAATTTCTCGTATTCATGGGGGTTCTCCCCCTACTAAGGTTTGAGTGTTTTGCACCTGATTTTTTTTTTTGTTCTCATACAACGCCCAAACACTGTGTACCCGAGCGCCCCAATGCTGCGAAGTTTGCTGTGAAAAATAACAAATAGCAGAGTACCGCAACGCTCTAGATTCGATGTCACAACACTGTGGAGTGCCATAGTGGTGCAGTTTAAAGCATCACAGCATCGGCAAACAAATCGGGATCAAAGATCTTAATGGCATAGAGCTCCAAACTGGCGCCGCAGTGCTGCGAGATGGACTGGACAATTTTTCTTTCTCGTTTTTCTTAAGGGTGGCGTCCCGTGAGTGTTATCAACTATTCTTTCTGTTTTGTTTTGCAAAGAGCAGAGTGCCGCAATGCTCTAGATTCGATGTCACAACACTGTGGAGTGCCATAGTGGTGCAGTTTAAAGCATCACAGCATCGGCAAACAAATCGGGATCAAAGATCTTAATGGCATAGAGCTCCAAACTGGCGCCGCAGTGCTGCGAGATGGACTGGACAGTTTTTCTTTCTCGTTTTTCTTAAGGGTAGCATTCCTTGAGTGTTATCAACTATTCTTTCTGTTTTGTTTTGTGTGTGACAACAGTGTGTCAGAGAAGATAATCAAGGAGAGAGTGAGAGAGAAGAAAGATTTGTACTTATTTTTTTCAATTTTCATTGTGAATTTTTTTATGTTGTGTGTCTCCATGTTTTTTTTTTCCAATTTTTTTATTTTTCCAAGTTAAATCATAACGTCCTTTACTTTTCATTACTTTTACTTTCTTGTTTATTTCGTAGCTTGGTTTCTTTTTTCTTCATCCCCAACACATTTTGTGGATAGTTAGTGGCATAGGAGTTGTATAACCATTAACATGTTTATGTTAAATAGTGGAGAGAACCTTTGATCATTAGAAAGAGATGTTTCAAATGCTAACTCACATGTCATTATTTCTCCTAAATGTATAGATTGATATTGTGCTTGCTTTTTATAGTGTTGTACAATTTTATTGAATGATGTCGTAAACATAACATATACTTTAATGTCTCAAATTAAGATGTAACATGATTGTTTGTTGGGTGAGGGCATAGCTGATGATACGCAAAAACAGGTGAGAGAATTCAAAGATTTATCAAGATTTAGATTTTGTTTGAGACAGCTTTTTTAATACTTTCTAAAATAGCTTTCTAACACAAAAATTATTTGAAAGTAGAAAAAAAAAACAGTAGCCGAAATTGTCCCAAACGAACCTTAATCGATTTAACTACCTCAGAAATTAAAAATTCAAATTTATAGAACTTACTAAAACGCCTACTTGAGTTAAATTCTACTCTCAACCAAACAACAAAAAATGAAGATTGACTCTTGAACAAGCTCCACCAAATTGTGCTGAGATGGACTAGTCTGAACAATAAGGCCCAATCAAAATTGCCCCATCTTATCCATTTCCCTGGTATAAGATTAGAAACATGTGGTTCTCATAAGGCTCTCTCTCTCTCTCTCTCTCTCTCTCTCTCTCTCTCTGATCTCTCTCTTCCGTAATCTGCTGAAATGGCTCAGGCAGCTCTCTCATTCCCCTGCGCTGTAGGATTTTCTCCGCAACCCAAAACTTCCTTCCTGTTATCCTCTTCCTTTGTCATTCCGACTACAAACAGCAAATCAAAATCCAGAATTTACGCAAAATTAGGTAATCTCGATGGAGATGGAGAAACAAAGCGTCCGGAGAAGAAGTTCATAACCAGAGAAGAAGAACCAGATCAGTAAGTTCTTCCTTCTTCTCTCTTGAAAGTCCTTAAACCTTCGAAAATTTGTAACAAGTCCAGAAATATCATTTTACATTAGAAAATGAATGTAGTGGTGTTCATAGAAGAAAGAATTTACTAAGAAGTTTTGAATTGTAGATATTGGCAGACAGCAGGAGAGAAGGAAGGAGAGAACCCTATGAAGACTCCATTGCCTTATATCATTATCTTTGGCATGTCTACTCCATTTATCATATTAGCTATTGCCTTTGCTAATGGCTGGATTAAGGTGCCTATTAGGTGAATTAAACCGGCTTGTCTTTGCCATGAGGAATATTGTATTTCAGCATGAGAAATGATCATTTTGCTTCATAAAATATGATATAATAATCAAGTTTTTTTTGCATTTTCACCTGATTTGAGAATATTTTATGCCATATGATTCAAACTTTTTTTGATCAAATCTTTGTAGAAATAGCAATTTTCTTCAGCTGTACTACGGATGGAACGTGGAAAAATTATTTTGTGCGGAAGCGGAAACCGTCCGAATAATTAAGCCCGCGTCTCAGTATCCCTCAGTACCGCGGTACCGAGTGTCGTTACCACTCAGTACCGAGGCTCGGTATCGCTGACATGACTCATTTTGATTAGTATCCGGATGTAGAGGTGTGTTTGGCGTCCGCACATAATAATCTCTGAAAAACTTGAGAGATGTTGTTGTGGTAAAGTTTTAGGTGTAAACAAAATTACAGATGAGAGGTATATATATATATATATATATATAATATCACTTACAAAAATAATTTATTTCTGATTGTGATATTATGAAATGCACAAAAATAAATTTGATATCTTTTCTTTCTTTGTGATTATCGACAATATTATGATTTTCATATAATAATAAATTATATCTTTATTTAAGTGATTGTTTTTAAGTCAATCACCATATGCAATTAATAACTAAGAGTACAGATACTTAATAGAGGTTACAATAAGTTAAGAACTAAGTAGGAGCTTAGTGAATACAAAAAAATGATTATGCCTGCAATAATATTCAAATATTAAAAATTTATTCATGATTGTCAAAGCTGAGTTAAATTATTTCATCCCTTTTTTATCTCAATCAAAATAAGGAAGAATTTTCCAGTAATTATTGAATGAAAATGCCTCAAAGTTCATAAAATACCAATGAATAATTAATATTTTTTAAGTTTGATATAGGGATTCATTTGGGCAGTCTTCTTAATACTTTTTAAAATAATATTTTAATTAAAAATCTCTTTAATTTAAAAATTTTATATTTAAAAATTATTTTTAAAATAAATGAAAAAATTGTCTTAAACGAAATCGTAATTTAACAAAAAAAAATAAGAGTATCAAAAATATTTTTAATCTAAGATAAATTTTCTTTTATCTAAAATAATTTTTTATACAAAAAAATTTGATCAATTATACACTATAATATAAAATAAAATAAATGATTTTTTAATTAATTAGGACTTTATTTAGGATAATTTTATACGTGTTTTCTAAAATAATTTTTTAATATAAAAATTAAATTTTTTTTATAAAAATTTATTTCAAGAGCAGTAAAAAAATCATCTCAAATAAAATCTAAGTCAAATAGTTATACACAAATTTTATAATCAAAACTCCAAATCAAAATGTTATCTGAGAAAATCAAATTTCTCAAATGAGAAGAAAAAAAAACTTAAAAAAAAAAAAGGGTCCACGGCATTTTATAAATTCCCGTTTTCGCAGCAAACCCTAAATCATCTGTCCCGTTTTCTTGCCAACCACACGACCGAGCGAGCGAGCGGCGGCGGCTTTCTTCTACGATTCCTGCTTCACCGGATCTCAGTTTTTATTTTTCTTCTTGCAAAGTCTAAACTTGTAATCTTCCTCCTCCTCCTCCTACCTCTCATATTAATCATTTTATTCACGTCACTGGTTAGTTTTATGCTATACACGCCGCAGCAATTGCTATGATGAAGATGCTTGAAATTTCTATGTCTGGACTACTGAGATCATTCCATGATTGCTACACAAGCTTCTTCTGAGCTATTTTTTATACATTGTTGATTGTTTCACATTTCACCTGTACTCATTCCCTCTGTTTTATCTGTAGATCTTTAATGTTTTGTTGATGCAGGAAAGCGTTATCTCGCTCTCTCTGCACAACTTTCTTTGCACCAATTACCCTCACTTTGATATATGATTTTTGTTTTATTTGAGTAGATATGAAGGTGCAAAGAGGGACATGGTTGGCTTACCAGCTCAGTACATCTCTTCTTTGGTACTGAGTCAAATGGTCCTACCAATATTCTCAACGTTTTTTTCTATTTAATCTTTCTGATTGAGGTTGATCTGTTTAACATTTGTTTTTGTTTTGTGATGTTGTAAAAACTGCCGATCATTTCGTTCCAATAGTTTTAGAATATTTTATTGGTATATATAATTATTTTGTGAGGGAGGGTCAATATAAGGATGATAAAAAATGTAGAATTGATGGAGTTGTCCTGCATTACTTGAACAATAGGAGAATTTTCAAATCTTTTGTGAACATAGCTAGGAGATTATTTTAACATTGATTGTTGGATTTGGACATACAAAGGGACTGTTAGGTAGCAGGATTTAGGGCGGATTTGAGCTAAAATGCAAAACCAAATCTCACAGCAAATGAAAGCTGTCATAGACGGAAAATTTCACCTTTTTTGTGCTAAATTCTGGATTTCCTAAATCTTGGTTTTTGCCAGATTTACGAAATCCTTTGGCTTGAGAGGAAGAGTCTGCTCGTTAAATCCACTCAATAGTTAAATAGTCATACGGGATTTAATAGGATTTATCATGAATGTTACCAAACAGTTTTCAAGATTTAGGCCTCTCTGGATTTCCGAAATCCGGATTTAGCGGATTTATAAATGCCTAATTAAATCAAATCCTAGGTGCTACCAAACAGCCCCAAAATGTTTCTTATTTGTGTCACATCATATCATATTATAAGTTTTAATAGAGGTTCTTCAACTTATGATCATTAGTAACATGGGTAATGTTATTGAAAACTTATGGAGTCATGCATATTGGGAAATAACAGTGACTTTTATTTACATTGACTTGAAAAGAAGATTGAATGAAAAGGTATTTTATCTTTGAATGATGATTTTTATATTAGTTGTAACTAATATGCCAAATCTGAAGAATGAAAGTGAAAGACTGAAATGAGAGAAGTGAAAATTCTACATTGAGGGTGCAACAATTCCAAAAGTGTTAGAAGATAGACACTTGTATGAAAATTTTCTATTTGTTTGGATGTGTTAGTTTAATGAAACTCTACTTATTTCATGTTCCAAACTGCAATTAGGTATCAGAAGGCTTTTAGAAGCTAAGAACATGAAGATTTTGATTTTGCTTGTGATTTGGAAAGTAGACATGTTAGTTTCTGTTGGGAGAATGCTATGTTGAAAAGTTTTATATTGTTACTTGGAAGGTATAGACAATTTGATTGGAAGAATGTTTTGTTGTTGGAAAGTTTAATATTGTTTCTAATGCACTATCTAGTTCAGCTAATGAAAAGGGTATTGAATCTTATAACAAACATGTATGAGTATTAGAAAAAAATTTATGCCCTGAAATTTGAAGCATGGAAGGGTAGAAATTGACGAGCCACATAAAGCCTTAAGGTCCAAATTCTATG
This sequence comes from Dendrobium catenatum, assembly GCF_001605985.2. Taxonomy (NCBI): domain Eukaryota; kingdom Viridiplantae; phylum Streptophyta; class Magnoliopsida; order Asparagales; family Orchidaceae; genus Dendrobium; species Dendrobium catenatum. Next base: position 317,649 of record NW_021318921.1, read on the forward strand.
ATGTAAAGATGAGCCTTCTTTTATTTGAAAAGATATCTTGCAGTTCCTCTGATCAATCAAAATTAGAGAAATATTTTAAAGATAATGATGACTTGATGATGATAATTTATTGGAGAATTTTCTCCTACAAGGTAGAGAGTGAAGTTAAGCAAGTATAAAGTTCTTTTTTTCACATAGGTGTTTGATTTTGTAAAAAGTGAGTTTAAAATATTTCAAGTTTAGAGATCATACAACAATAAAAATAGCAAGCTTTTATCTTGTTATATGGGTCAGATACATAATTTTTTTTTTGTCTTATTAAGAGTTAAATTATTATTATTTAATTATGTAAAGAAAGATTATTTTTAAAATTTTCTGAAAGTCTTTTTAATTCTGCCTCTATCTTTCTTAACATAAATAAAGTTTAATGCATCTACTTTTCTAATTAGCTGCTATTTTATGTAACAAATAAATTTGATTGATTTTTTGGCCGTCTTACCAGCAATTGCACCAGTTCTGTTATGCGCTCTAGATTTGTTAAGAGCATCCTCACTCCCTATGCAAAATGAAGGAAATTTCCATGGAATTGAAGAACTTGATAATGATAATGATATGCCACATTAATAGGTGAAGCAGATCAAATCCCTACAACATATATGAAATCATAAATATTTGAATTTATATTTTAATTAATAGTAATTTAATTCAAAATCAAATAAGCTTGGCTTTGCTAAATGAGTGGAGAACATGAAGAGATTGATAATATTGACAAATGTGTGTGTGATTCTTTTTACTAACACTTGAATGATTATAATACTGTTATTTTATTGATTTAATGATTCTCACGCTTGTTATTGATTCCTAGTTTCATTATAATGATGTTTTTACTTTTATTATTAATCATCTTGAGCTTTATGAATGATAATTAATCATTGATGAGATTAATTTCATTGATAGAATTGAGTATGCATAGTGATTATTCTAGTCTTGTGTTGAAAGTTTTGATAAAACTCTTCATGTGGATTTTAATGATTTTAAGTCATAGAATAAGTTAAGACAAGTGAAGTGAGATTGACAGAAATTTTCAGGTCATTTTTTAGATTTTGTTTTATATTTTATTTCATGCTTTTGTTGTTAGGAGTTTGTGATAGATTTTTAAATGTAATAAGCTTTTTGCTAATTTTGGTAAATAAATATAGTGAAATATTTTGATGTATATAATTTTAATTACTTTAGTTGGATATTTGATTATATTAATGATTTATAAAAGCTTTGATATATTATTAAAATGATAAATAAACAATTTTTTAAAATTTAATTCTAGGCCATAACCAATGGCTTGCCAAAGGATTTTCCTTTCTTGAGTATTATTAGCATCATCAATAAAAGTAATCATAACTTTATGAGTAACAAAGAGTCATTCCTCATGACTAAATTGAGGATCAATCATCAAAAAGGATGAGGCAACACATGTAGAGTTCCATTTGATCCAAATGTGACCATGCATTGTTATGGCCGTCTTTAGAATGGAAGACATTTCATGTTATGAAACTCACACTAGTTTTCAATAGTGAATTTTGTTTTAAGGAGATAGAGCGTATCAATGTTATGATCCTTCACACTATTTTTGCAACCAATGATACACTATCACCATTTAAACCCCCAACGTTCCAAGATAGGATATTGGGACTAGTTATAAGAAATTGTTAGGCAACGGAGGGGGAGGACCCCCTTTTGGCATGACTTCTTGGCTTTGGAAATTGAAAGAACAAAGGAGATTGAAGAGGTGTCGGTATAAGAAGCAAGGGAGATGGAGGATTCATTCACTTAGGGGATTAATGCAGGCTTTTATGCTAGTGGAGTCTTGGGCAAAAGGGGGAGGGCTCCATTGTCAGGGTCAACAAAAGGATGAATGTGAGTTGAACTAGAAGGTGATGATTGAAAAGCTTGGGGCATTAAGATCTCGAGTTAAGGACATATGTTAGAGAAGCTTCAAGGATATTTGGTGGAGCATGTGGAAGCTTTTCGAAGGAAACAAGATGGTTGAAGGCACCCATTTGATGCATGAGAGCTTATCTTCTACTCCCGCCATGCTTGAAACCTAGAAGAAAGGAAGAAGAGGGAGAAAGAGAACCTTGATATTCTTGCCTTTGATATTAATGTTAGTCTCATCATGAAGGACAAGGGAGGTAAAGATTTATATACTCATGCGAGCTAAAAAAAGGCAAGAATAATTTTTTGTGAGGGGGTCAACATTGAGAGGTGCGCCAATTTTGTTGGTTATTTTAGATTCTAGCTTGAGACTAGAGGTGTAAACGAGTCGAGTCGAGTTTAAACCCTTATCGCGCTCGGCTCGTTACATGGAAAGTGAGCTCGACCTCGAGCTCGATAGTCAAGCTCATCTAAATGTAAACGAGCTCGATAAGTTCGGCTCACAAGCCCATAAACGAGCCGGCTCGGCTCACTTACACCCCTACTTGTGACCCACAGCAAAGTAGATGATTGAGACATTTAATTCATGTAGGAATTTCTATAAAAATCTTCTTTAACAAGGATAAATTTGGTGACCATCATTCAAAGAATAAACAATTTAATTTGTTTTATGAAATAAAAGTTTGAGAAATAAACTCCTAGATTGGTTGCTTTATTACACAAAAGGAATACGGCTTAGCTTATTTCACAAACCTCTCTATATGATTTACTTTCTCAGGAAGGTATTTATAAAGCTCCATTGAAAAAGCTCATCCAAACCCAATAAATCATTTGAGCATCAAAATTACTCACACGAAAGCTGTTTCATGATTAGAATATTTATATTGGATGAATTATTTAGTACGTGAAATTAACACAATTTTGTCTTCTATATTTGCCAAAAATACTGTAGTATTACTAAAACCAAAAACAATTATAAAAAGTAATGCACAGAAATCAACCATACAAAAAAAAATTATAAGAACATAACCTGTAGCGTATATCTGTTTCATAACATGCGCGCATCTCCCCCACGAGGAGAAACAGTAGAAGACAAAAAAGGAAATTCATAGAACAAGAAAGCCAACATTACTCACAGGTTTTAGAACAGATTTTGAGGCCTTCTTTGCTTTCCAAAGCGCCATTTGCTTTCCTCTGATTTGCATATTTTTCTTGCTGGTATAATGCCTATGCTTTGCTTTTGGTGGTGTTCCGAGCTCCTTGACAGCTTCCCACCATAAGAATCTGTGAGCACGGTGGGGCTCAAATCACTACTATCTTCAAAGTTTCTATTTCTGCTTGGAGAACTGTAGCCCGCTCCTCTATGGTCCTAATAAATTGAAATACTATACATTAGAGAAATAAATTGCAACAAAGGAATATTCCACAACCGGATTCATAAACTCGGTTTCCGTACAAAAGTTAACTTGGGTTCTCTAACCTTGGATTTTACTTTGGAAAAGCATGGAGTCAGACAGGGATTTATGTCATCTATTCTAAGAGGATCACCAGAATTATATTCCTGTAAAACAGTTCTAGAATAAACAAAATGAAAAGAAACTAAAAATATCAAGCATCAATACACGGTCGCTTACCGGAAAAATTATTTTGCGCGGACGCTGAATGCGATCCGGAGACCAATCAGAATGCGTCATGTCACCCTTTCGCTCAGTACCGTGGCTCAGTACCGTTGACATGACTGCACTTGATTCGCCTCCGAACTTAGAGCTACGTCCGGCCTCTACACAGAATAATTTCTCCCCTTACTGAGATTTTCCCCGAGTATTTTTGCTGTTACTAGCATGGAACGGAAAACATACCAAGGCATCAGGAAATTCCTTGTCATATTTAGGAGTTGTTGGAGAACAGACATGCCCATCAAAGCAATTCTTTCCAGCATACTTATCAGCCTTCACCTGTACAGTGTACGAGCATTTTCATCAAGAACGGATATAGTAGTGAAAATGTAAGAAGGTTTTCCCAAAAAAAAAAAAAAATGTAAGCAGGAAAGATTGCTTTAGAATTTTTGACCTTTGTGATGATTAAATATTTCTGATGGCTGAAATAACCGTTTTAGTGACAAGTGGCTGACCAAAACAAACCATTATTGGTTGTAACAGAAATCAGGAGATATACTTTGGTTGATCTCATTTCCTTTAAAGGTTTAGCCTGAAAATTTTCTTTGGTGATATGAAAGAAAAACAAGCCAAGCAAGAAGATAATCATAGCAACTTGACATGAGCAAAAGCACAAATTTTATTCTGCAACTGTGGTCTGGCTTATTTATGCATTCTGAAGGAAGTAAGCTCAAGAATTTAAAAAGTGGGTGAAAATAGTCCACATATTTGTTCCATCTTTTCAGCAGCCTTGTAGACATGTTACCAAAGCATTTTTTTTCCTTCTGCAACGCATCAATTCTTGTATGAAAATTGTAAACATGAATATATAAGATAACGTTTATCATTCTTTAGAAGGGAATAGATATTACGCTCTATATTCAATCCTACATGAGCTTGGCAGCACAACTATGGATTCATGGAGACATTTTTATTTCTTCTTGTTTTACATTAAAATATCTAATAGACATTATGCAGACATGGTCTTTCTAGACCGTCTTACTTTCACATTTACTTCAAAAGAAAATAAATATCCACTAATGCTAGCAGACCTTTGCATTTGTGCAGAGGATCTTTTTTAACTCTGCACAAATGAGAAGAATACCTGTTAGGGGGACTATGTTGAAATCAATTGCTATATTAAAAAGCCAGCAAATTCCTAAAGTTAACTACAAAAATATTAAATTTGTTCAGTGGCTACAAGCCACTTTTTCCTATCCTTGCGTGCATTGTTTTCTGGTATTGATGCTTAGGCAAAGGTCCCTTCTTTTTAGCAAACTTTACTAGTCAAATGGCTCAACATTACAAAAAAGTATCGGATAAGAAAGTGCTTAATTGAAACTTAATATTTAAGAGAAGATTGCTTTAATTGGTAGCTGTGCAAAAAAGGTGTGTGGTTTTCTTTTTCTTTAAAATGAAACAATAATTCTTTTTTAGCGGGTGCATAGGAACAAAAATACCCTACTTATTATTAAAATAAGGTTGTCAAAAAACTTGGTTTGCTTTCCATTTCAGTTTTATGATGTATGCCTTTGTTTTTTATTTTTTTATAAATAAGAAAGCATAATTTAAGTTAATTAACTTTCAATGTCTTCTCCTATTGACACGCATTCAACCTTGGCAGAAATCACGCCATGGCTAGTGAGCAAGCCAACATTGGCGCTCCTTTGCACCACTAGGATTTCATTCTATTTTTTCCTAATTCGCCAATGTTGCTGGGAACGCACAATAATGTTAGTGAGGTTTGAAAAATATAGGCCTTGTTGTAAAGTCATAATCATACAAATCCTATTCATCAGTTACTCTTTTTTAATTAAAATGTAATACTTGAACTAACAAAAATCCAAGTTTTTAATGCCTATATCTTAAAGTCGTGATGAAATTACAACTTGGAATTGATATGCCCATATTTTATATACCCAAGTAATAATGCTTGAATTTTGATTAAGCCAAGTAATGATACTCGAATTATCATACTTGAAAGAATTGCTAGAAATTATGACTAGCTAGCAATCCGAGTATTAAAGCTTTGTTTGGTAAGACTACTGTTGTTTGGAAGTCCGGTGAAAAGTTGTTGTAAAAACTGTGGTGAGAAGCAATTGATTTCTATTTGAAAGACCTGCAGTTGAAATGATGTTTCTAACTCCAAAGTTATTTTTTCTTATTTGATTGTAGAGGTTTATATACGTTCTTCTAATTAATGGCAAAAGGCAGCAAGAAGAAAACTCCCTTGAAACTATTGAGTTTTAACCCAGAGATGGTCTGCCGTCAAGGGAGGAGGCAAGAAACTCATGAATCTCAGGTCGAAGGAGGAGGCTTGTTGGGATCAATTTGAACGAGAAGCTCTCAAAGGTCTAACCAATTGAGGAAAACGAGAAGAAGCTAGCTAAATTGGCGACAGAGAGGCCGAAGCCAGTGCCAAGATCTCTTTAGATGTAATCACTTGGTGAGTTGAGGACATTGAAGCTAGTAGCAAGGGAAGCCATGAGTTGGTTGCTGGCTCAGATCTCCATCTTCCCATATATGTTGGCTAACCATGCAACAAGCGAGATGGAGAGCAGACAGGAGGAGGAGAGAGATACGGCTGCAATAATGGTAATTTTGATTCATGAGATGGTAAAGAGAAATGATGTAGTGGATCGTCGGAAGATGATACCTGTTGACTGTAACCGTTTATCCACCGACAAAACCCGACCGACTCCACCTCAGCCACGATCGGACCCAATCGAACAACCACCCACGTCGCCCACGATCGCATTTCTCTCGGCAGAAACCGCTCCTCACGACTCAAAATAGGAAACTCCTCTCATTCGGCTCTCAGGCTCTCAGACAGACGCTCTAAAACAAACGGACGCAGAGACTCACGCACACAGAGAAAGAATTTACCGAATAGAGGCCGGCTCCCTTCGATCTCTTTTTTTTACAATCTTTTGCTCTGACGCTCGAAGCCGAAGCCACCGACCTGCTCTTCCATCTCCGGCCGCACCTCCTGCTCCGATTCCAACCAGCCGCCACTCCCTGTACAAACATCAATCTTCCGCCGTGCCTTAGCCCAAGACCGAACCAATCTCGGCTTCCAAACCTCAACCCACCGGCCATTAAACCGTCTGACTCTGAACAGCCGTCGTCTTCGCCGGCCGACCCCGACCTCCGCCTGCTCCGATCAATCCGAGCCCGTGCGTGGCCTCCTTTCCCTTGGGTGGCTTCTCTGACCTAGCCAAAATCGGGCTCCTTCCCGATATTCCCTCCTCCCCTATTTTATATATTAATATATACTATATCATAAGTATATAATATATATATATATATATATTCTTTTAAAAAAAAAAAGTGAGAGAAAGAGAGAAAGAAAGAGAGATAGAGAGAAATGAGAGGATTTTTCAAACAGGAACTTGCAACAAATCTCCGGCAACCAGAAATTAATAATCGTCGCCAATCAAAGCTTTTGAAGACCAATTCCGGGGCCCGTCAACGCCCCGAAGCCCTCGGCCGTCGATTCGCTCCGGCCGGGCGGATTTGAAAGGGCAAAAGCCCTCCTTACCTCCCGGCGCCGGGGAGGTGACGCCGGGAGGCTGCCGAAATTTCCTTAAAATTTTGGAACTTAGCCAAATTTTGAAAAATTGGAGGAATGTGCATTAATTTGGAATTAATTGATTAATCAATTATTAAATTAAAATTTAATTTTAATTATAATTTATTTAATTAATTAATACAATCAATCGGAAATAAGCAAATTGTCTCAATCGGCAATCAAATACATCACCAATCTTCCTAAGGATCTCTAAAGGAGTCTTTTTGATCTAAAATAAATGTGATGAATTTCGCTAATGATGTCAGAAATCTTATGTATTTTAATAGTGATGATCTATGTAAGATTTAAAAATGACTACATCACATACTATCCATGAGTGATAACATCCAATAGTAATTAAACAAAATTTAAAATTTATACTAAATAAGGTCAAACAATAGAACACTTGACAATTAATTGTCATTTGATATCCTGTAATGAAGGACTCCTCTAGGTTCCTTTATGAGAGTTCTTTGGAAACGGTGAAAAGTTGTAAAAACTGTGATGAGGAGCAATTGATTTCTATTTGAAAGACCTGCAGTTGAACTGATGTTTCCACTCCAAAGGTATTTTTACTTGTTTGACTGTAGAGGTTTATATACGTTCTTCTAATTAATGGAAAAAAGCAGCAAGAAGAAAACTCCCTTGAAACTATTGAGTTTTAACCCAGAGATGGTCTGCCGTCAATGGAGGAGGCAAGAAACTCATGAATCTCAGGTCGAAGAAGGCTTGTTAGGATCAATTTGAGCGAGAAGCTCTCAAAGATCTAACCAAATGAGGAAAACGACAAGAAGCTAGCTAAATTGGCGACAGAGAGGCCGAAGCCAGTGCCAAGATCTCTTTAGATGTAATCACTTGGTGAGTTGAGAACATTGAAGCTAGTAGCAAGGGAAGCCATGAGTTGGTTGCTGGCTCAGATCTCCATCTTCCCATATATGTTGGCTAACCATGCAACAAGCGAGATGGAGAGCAGACAGGAGGAGGAGAGAGATACGGCTGCAACAATCATAATTTTGATTCATGAGATGGTAAAGAGAAAGACGAAGGATAAGCGTGGGGTAAGAAAATAGGTGGGTCGTGCGGATCCATCGCCCAACTTAACAAAAGCTTCTACATCTGAAATTTCAAGTTTTAAATGATGCCTTATCATAAGCAATTCATGAACACTCCATCCAACTGAGAACATGAAGATCATTCCAAGAAGCTCCATTCAAACGCTCCATCTCATATTCACCCAAGTCTTGGGAATGCTTATCCAATCGATGCCAAGTAGCAATACTCGAGTGAGTTGCCACAAAATCAATCATGAATGCTAGGTTGTAAAGAGAATTATTTTATCTGTCGTAGTTGTCCAGATTTATAAAATAATGAAAATAATAATTGTTGTTCTTGCTAAGAAGAGTTCGTTTAGTCATGTTTTTTCACAAAAGGAAATTATTAGGAGTTTTTCTTGCAAATTTACTAAACAACAAATTATTGTGAAACATTAAAATTCCAGAAAGACGTTAAGGGCCAAACAGAACGATTAATTCGATAAAATAAAGAAGACTGATAAATGACTACCTCTGCAAGATCCACTGCAAGGCATTGGATCTTCCCCGTGAGAGACGAAACCTGCTTCTGGAGACAGGGTATGATTTTTCTAGCCTCCTTTAACTCGGATCCTTGCCTCTCAAACAGCTCATGAAGCTGAGGATTTATAAGATCTGGGAAAAGTATCGCATCCTTCAACGCCTTTATCTCCTCCCTTTGCTTCAGGCATAGATCCTTTAGTTTATCCACCTTATCGAATGACACCAGTATAAGAGAAACCAAATCTTTTGGAGCTAGAATGACGTAACTGAATAACCTCATAACTTACCTCTAGATTCTTCTCTTCAACAATGAGCCGCAGCTCTGCAATTACCTCCTCATACTCCTTGTTCTGGCTCATAAGCTCCCTCTCGCTGCGGAGCACCATCCCCAGCGTACGAGTATTGTTACTCACCTCCGTCAATGCCTTCTTCGGCATTCGATCCCCCGATCCTGACCTGTTGAACAGCTTAAGATGGAGGCTCGAAAAGCCACCGCCGGATCCCTTACCCGCTGCCTTCTTCAAATCCTCCGCAATAGCATCAGCCGGTATGGCGAGTTCCATCCTCCTCGCCGATCCAGTCTTCAAAATGGAGCGCTTCTCCATGAACTTCTTGACGATGGTGCCGAATGTCGGTGGTTGGTTCTTCACGATCATGCGGGAGGAATTATCAGCTGTGACAGTGGCAACGGTGGGATTGGAGGGATTGCGGCGGCTGCCGGAATTGGAAGACAGATTCTTCAAGGAAGGGAGTTTCTTCGAAGTGCTTTTGAGGCCAGAGGCCGGGGAGGGACCGCGAGATGAGGAAGAGGAGCAGGGTTCCACAGCGGCGTAGCGAGAGGGAGCCTTGCAAGCGGCCATTTTTTGGTGGACTGTTGATGTTGGGATCAGAATCGGAAATTTTGGGAAATCCTACTAGGGTTTGAGCATCACTTCAGCTGTAGAATTGGGAGTTTAGAAGAGTGAAAAGGGACTTTTTTTTTTTCTTTTTTGGCCTTTGCTGAACAAATTCGAATTTGAGCGCGCGGCTTTCGGTAAAATGGTCTGCGGGATTTCCGAATGTAAGAGTTGTACTTCGTGGAGTTCGGACCCCGACTGTGAAGAACGCGCGCTGCATTACAGCTTGCTACATTGTTATGCGTCGCAGCAGAACGAGAATGGGTGGGCTCACCATTCATGCGGCGAGGGCAAGGATTTTGACATATAGTGGAGGGAGGCATGTTTTAAATTTCTTATATACTCCAGAGCATTTTATAAAAAGTAGCATGCTTTAATTTTAAATTAATTTAATGAGCAGGTTAATAAAAACAATTTAAAAAGAGCCAATACAAAACTCAATTATCCTATTTTAATAGAAACATAAACTTTATTATTTGATTTCTACTTTGACGAAATTTTAGCTTCTTAAGAAATTGGAATTTCATGATCAGATTTTTCGAATGGAGTTAGGCTGGTAAATGCGGCTAATGGAGTTGGGCTGGGAAGCGACGACGTGGAAGATCGAGCAAGCGTCGAGTGATTGATTGAATGAGAGGCAATGGTCGATTTGTCCGTGCAAAATAGGTAATAAGGGTGGCTTTGAGATGAGTGAGGAGTGATAGGAGAAAAAAGCACGCAAAGGGAGAGATAGTTACTTTCACTGTGAGTGAGCTCTTCCAAATGTTGTGTCTTCCAATCCAAGATGAATGGAACGTCATAGAAATAGTGAAGATGAAAAGCTTTTGAAACAAAGATGGAGGAAGAAAGACGATGGTTCTTGAGGCAATGGAGGAAGAAATGAATAAGGGTTACCATGAACTTCTCTCTCGTGCCAACTAATTCTTTTTTCACTTGCTTTGAGCAAGTTTCGTTTACGAGTAAAGTGAGCTACAAGAATAATTCCTAATATGTTATGATTTTACTTTACATTCCGTCAAACAAACAAAAATTAATACATTCCTTTTACCGTGCATTTCTTTTTCCTCCAATCAAACAACCCATAAATCACTCATCTCTTATTGTTGAACCAGTGAAGCTAGTGGCATATTTAAAATCATTTTTATATTAATTTGAATAATATATATTTTATATTCTAAAATTATGTTGAATTGGTTTATATGATAATATTGTTTGTGACAAATGAAAGATGAAAACTAAGTGATTTTATCCTTTGATCTGCCTTCCATGAATATAATATTTATGCATTCTTCATATTATTGTTCTTTTTGAATAATGATATCTTTCATTGTAATTATAAATGTTGCATGATTATGACCTACTATCTCTATGAAGAGATGCCTTGCTTTAGCCCTTTTTTGAAGAACTTTCCACACAGGGATCTCATAGAGGAGAAGTTATTCCGTGCAAAGTCCGGAATGGAAGAACCGTTATACAAAAAGTTGATACATATTGTGCATAAATTTGTATAAAATGTGCACACTCACATATCCGGACGCTTCTTTCCGTCCGGACTCCGCACGGAATAATTTCTCCTCCTAGAGAGGGAAAAGGGGAAGTAAATCAAAGATATGAAAAGGAAGAAAACTCCTAGATGAAAAATGAAGCAGCAAAGAAGTAGAAAACATAAAAAATTATGTTACACAGCTGCCTGGAAAAGCCAAAGGTTTCCTAAGTGCACTCCTGCTGTAACACTGGTAATAAAGCATTTATAATTCAAATATACAAGAGCAGCACATCAACATATTCACAAAGAATAAAACATCTATAGCTGATTCACAATAACGAACATTAGAAGAATGGAAAACGTTCATGCGTTGGAGAAGACATAAAAAAAAGTTATGTTACCCAGCTGCCTGAAAATCGCCAAAATCATCTTCAGCTGTACCTTGAGCAGCTTCTTCTGTGGCAATAAATGGATCCTTGGGGGGATTCTCTGCCACCGGATCTTGGATTTTTCCACTGTCGTTGCTGCTGCTATTAGGACTGGAATTAGATGCTGGAGAGCTCAGTGATGATCTCTCGATCGAACTGATAGGAGAGGGAGGCGCCGGCGGAGCTGGTGGCGGCTTAAGGAATACCAAACCTCCCTCTTTCACGGTTGGTTTATCTTCCAGTGAAACCTTGTTGAGGCGTTCAAATAATGCCGACTTCACACCACCGCTTCCTTTCTGTTTCATGCAAGAGAATGAAAACAAGTTAATTCTAGGTTGTACACAAAAATCTGCTATAAAATAGTCAACTTCATAAAGGATTACGAATAGGACTGCCTGAGAAAAGTTTGAGGCAAATACCCAATGAATATTTAATGGAAACCAAGGGGAAAACATGTATTTGAAAATTTAAGGATCTAATGGAAGGATGTGTGGATATATTAAGACTGCATTTTTAGTAACTGCTGATTTGTGCATGTGGAGACAAAGCAAGAGAAGAATGCACAAGATATATGGGTGGAAGGATGTCATGGAACGTTGTTACAGCATAGAAAGTGCATAACTTCATATTCTAAGGCTTTGGCTTCGTTAGGGAGGGCTTTCTTTCTGCTTCTTAAAGCAGTTTTTTAGTAAAAAAAATTAATTTTATACTAGAAAGCTACTTAAACAAGAAAAAAAAAAGCCGTCCCAAATGAAGTTTTCATTTGGAACAGTTTTCTAATTGCTTTCTAAAACAAATTTCTAGTACAAAAATTTCTAATTCAAAAAATTTTGTGCTGAAAATTACTTTAAAAATAATAAGAAGGTTGTACCCCACGAAGCCTAATTTAACAGCACTAGAATGCCGAAATCTACCGAGATGCATCTTTTTATTGCAAAATGGGATCATAGACACAACTACTCCACTAAAACAAAATTTTCTTTGTAGAACTTAAGGGAATATTAATACAAAATAGGATTGAGGACATAACAATGTCAAGACTTCAAAACAAATAACAACAGCTGAGACAATCTCAGCTGGCAAGAGAAAGAAGTTATTCATTCTGCTATGTTTACAAATGTTTAGAAGTTAGTTGAAGGCCTTCTGACAGAGCATCTTGCTGCGAACCGGGAATGAACAAAAATGATAGGAACAGAAATAATGAAACCTTAATAGACTGTTGAGCAGCTTCTAGATAAAATCGAGAACTTTTATGCTGAAAAATACCAATATTTTTTTTAGTTTGCCATTACATTTTGGATGTCTTTTTCCGTTAGCGTAGAAAAAGAACATTTGAAATAAACAAAAAATTGCTAGCGCTAATGAATTAATTAAATCCAAGATATTAAAACTTAATTAAAGAAAGCTATCTTGTTAAAGAGAAATTATTTTTCTTACTGTAAACTGTATTCTAATCTATCAACATGTGTAAGAAAAAAAAATAGGAAAATAACTATTGATGTTAAATCAGATTGAATCTTTCCATTTTCTCAAATGGAAATTTAATGCGATCAGATTTACTCCTATATTAAAGCATGATACACCAATTAGCTTCCCAATTATGATGAAACATGTTCTGACCGTTCTTTGGTTTTCAGTTGCCAATGGACAAAGCTTCTTTCATAGTAAAATAATTCTCGTGTCATCATTGGAAGAGTCACCACAAATTTTTAAAAATATTCATTAATATTAACATCCATACACCACCAAAGTGAGGCCAGCTTCTCCAAACCTACTTCATTAACAACTTTAGCCTAAACGAATGAAGATTTGATATATTTTTTATCGCATGAAGTAGCAATAAATTTTAAATCACTCAAAGAATTTCAACATGAATCTGTTCTATTGAGATTAAAGCTGAGAAAACAAAGAGAACTTACATTCTTGATCTGAAGAACGAGAGTTTCTCCTTCTTTTAGACTATAATCAACTGAGGATTTTGATTGGTAGAGTTGCTCCATCTCCTCAGCAGTTTGCTTTTTATTTAGATATCTTTCATTTTGTTAAGGATAAGCAGTACTATGGGTTGTGCTGCTTGAAGAGATTATGCTCTAAAGATCCAATACATGGATATTCCAAATAAATGCTCTAATTATAGAGAAGAGAAGGGAAGGATACTTCATATGATCATGGAGTGCAGCTTGAAAGTCATAAGCCTGTGGCCTTTCTCGAAAGCCTATACCAATAAAAGCATGTCGATGTCTCCCACCTGCAGTTAGTTTATGTTCCTTTCATGGGTAATTACATGATCCCAAAGATCAAAATGCTGAAGGAATAAAGAATAAACTTCTTTCGCTGCAAATAATAGTCATCTAACAGCCTATTGTATTAAGCATATTGCAGAAATATAAACATTCAAAATTAAAAATTTACAGATAAGCTCTTGATGGAAATATGCACAACTAAAAGCAGTGTAAATCTCTTGAGCGTTTCCTTATGAGCCACTTGAGTACGTTCTCTAGAGCATCTCCTTATCATAAATTTTTACTCATATTCATGTACTGAAATTCTCTCAACTTTCCTTCAGAACAGCTCCAAATTATATTAAATTTAAGAGCATCGAGGGACGGACATCCATCTCTTTCCCTCCGTCTGAAGGAAAGTTGAGAGAATTTCAGTACAGCTATTTGCCTAAATCTGAAGTAACCTCAAACAAATTCAGAGAAGATTTTAGAATCTTATGAGTGCACCTAAGTATTTTAACCTTGTAAACTGACTCCAGTAATGCAATTACATTACATCACAGAGAAGTCTGAAGTAAATCATACCATAGTCCAAATCACATGAAATCTGTTAGACCGGTCCAAGGAGGACCGGTCCAGCCGGCCCAGCCCCTTGGGCCGGCTTTGATCGTGTACACCAGGAGGGCCGGCGGACACAAGAAGAAGGGAGAGGGGTGGGGTCCACTTGAAGTTTGAAGTATTTCCTATCAAAATCATTTTTCAAGGGAACTAGACTATAACAATATAAATTCTAGTATTGGGATGGATAACAATCATGAAGGATGGCTGACTCTTCATGCAGCATAACAAAAGAATGTAACCCAAAAGCATCAGAACAAATTACAAACCTGTAAATCTGGAATTTAGGAAAAATAGAACCTTGCAGTCAGAGTTACCTTTTAACATCTTAAATTTCTACACGTAGCGCCTGACCAGATTAATGAGAAGGTTAAGTAGGAATCTCATTCAACTTCAATTTTAAATAATAAAGATCTTGTTTCCAGCAAGTACTTGAAAAAATCACTTGCTGCAACTAAATCAATGTCAATGAATAAGCCCTTATTTCACTGATTCCCCAACCAATATAATATAATACCATTATCTTTAGCACAAAAATGACACCCTCGATGCAGGGTTTTAAAAATAAGTATATACATATACTTTTATAAAGAATAACTATTTTATTGAATTATTTTGCAAGAAATTAATTTTGGCTGTCATGGCTTTATTAAAACACTATGTTCTCCTCTTCATGAACCGTGTTGTTTTGCTGAAATTGTTATCATTAAGTTGTTTTGAAAATTTTAGCAATATGATATTACACTTAATAATACTATAAGAGGATCATATTTACTTGATAAATATACTAATTATTTTTGTATTCATAATTTATTAGTTCCTATAAAAAATTAGAAAAAAAAAATTAATAATAATTATGGTCGTTAAAGAGTTGACTGATAAATTATGATGGATTGAAATTGGGCCCAAAAAATAGCCTTGCCAGAATCCTATTAGAAGTAAAAAACTTAATACAGTTAAAATAAGTATATAGAGATAAATAAATTCCTAGGAATATTAGCTCTTTTAATATATCACATCAGAACTTCAATATTATTTCAATAAATTGAAAAAATATATCAGATCACTCATTAACCATAAGCTTTATGAAAGATACTCTTTATCTTTGTGACAATTCAAGGTTAAGGTTTCCTAAGATGAATAGAAATATACAATGTATGTAAATCATGCAAGAGAACTTAACGAATCGCAAGTCACAAACCATAAAAGATTTGTTTGGTTGCAATTAGGGGTGTAACTGAGCCGAGCCAACTCGTGAGGCGGCTAGAACTCGACTCGTTAACGAGCTCGTGAGCCGAGCTTGTCGAGCTTCGAGTTCGAGTTCGAACTTATAGTCTAGTCACGTAGTATATGAGCTTGAGTTCGATCACAACAGTTTGAGGCTCAAGAGCTCATCAAGTCGGTTCGATAAAAATTATTATAATATAATCCCTCCTATATAATTCGCGAAGCCCAGCGGCCCTAGCCCTAATTTCATTCAAGAGCATCGAGCGACGGACATCCATCTCTTTCCCTCCGTCTCGTGTGACCTACCGAGTGTAAGACGAGATAGTTTCGACACCAATACACGGTTTGCACTCCGTTTCGAATCTTCTTCTTCAATCTTCAACACCTACGGAGGTTCGCACTCCGTTTTGAACTTCGTATTTGGTGAACTAAGCAGTTTTTCTTGGTTCAATGTTCTACAAATTTTCTACTTTAGTCCTCTTACTGATTAATGTTATTTCCTCGTAAATAAAATCGTTTATATGTTTCTTGACTGGTTTTTTAGGCGTCTGAATATTCCAGGTGGGTGATTATTCGATTATTTTACAGGCGAGAGAATGAAATCGTTCATGATTTCATCTATTTTCTTTCTTTCTGATTTTTTATTCTTGGTTGATTCTTCTGAAGGGTAATGATGTAGAATGAAGATATTTCGCTATCACAGCTGGTAAAACTTTCTATTACAACTGAAGTTTGTGACGTCTATTACAGCTGTTAAAACTTTCTGACATCTACATGAAGATGATTTTGCTATGGATTATAGAATATCTATATTTTTTCTATAGTAATAATGTAGCATGTTTGGATGCTATGAAGATTCTTAGGGAACCACAACATCCATTATCAAGAGGATTCATGAAAATTATTGTTTGTAGACAGCTGCTAGCCTGCTGCATTTGTTCTATCTTATATTTTTGGAATACAGTTTTTGGGTTCTTTATGCATTTCAGACATTTTTATATAATTAGTGTTTAAATTTGATGATATTTATTATAATCTTGACAATGCAATTATAATTTTTTTTTAGAATGTCAACACCAATAAGTATGAAAAGGGATATATTGAGCCAATAAATACTGAGACTAGAACACTTAATGATCATCTTCACTCTTATGTTGGTAGTCATCCTGAGAATGAGAATGATTCACATAATAATAATAATAATATTGATGAAGAGGTTGAAAAGTGCACTAGTAAGAATCAAATGAATGATGATGAAGATGCTGATGATATTATAGGAAGAAGGAAAAGGAAAAAAAATATCAATAGTTTGAGATGAGTTTAAGTTATTCTTCCTGATGGACAAAGAAAGGGAGAATATGTATATTATAAAAAACAACTAGCTATAGGATATACTGGTGCAATCACCTATTTTAAAAGACATTTGAACCGTTGTGCTACTAGGATTCGTGCCTTAAAAAATTAAAAAATCTTACATTTTCAACCAACAAATATAGAGAATTCATTTGGCCAAAACAGTTAAGATGGTGGAATATTGACCACCTTTAAATATGATCATTAAAAAGTTAGAGAGATGATAGAACATTATATATTAATGAGAATTATTTTTGGTTGTTGAAGAATTTGGATTCAATTTAATTTTGAAGTCTATGTCACCTTTTTTGTGAAGTACTCAAGGGTAACAGTACACAATGATCTGATACAACTGTATGAAAAAGAGAAGAAAAAGTTGAAAAATGTTTTAAAGAGCATTAACAAAATTAGTTTTACTACAGATTTATATAAGTCAAAAAATCAGAGAATATCATATATGACAATCACATCACATTACATTGATTCACAATAGAGGTTACAGAAATAAGTTTTAAGTTTCTTGCATTTGTCACCACCACATACAGCTACTAAAATTGTTGATACCTTCTACAAAGCTCTTTCTGAATAGGGTGTTGGGGACAAACTATTTACTATATCAATTGATAATGCATCAAACAATGATATAACAATGAAGCTTTTAAAAGATAATTTTATAGTGAATGAAAAATTATTCTGTGAAGGAAGGTTGTTTCATATCTATTGTTATGCTCACATACTAAAGCTAATGGTGAAGGATGACGTAAAAAGTGTTGAGTATACTATTAATAAGATAAGAGACAACGTAAGTTTTGTTAATGCATCTGAAATAAGGTTAATCAAATTTTTTGAGGTTATACAACAATTATAATTACCAACTAGAAAAACTATTAATGAACATACTCAATGTTGACAGTGACATTGCAGTTAAGGGAAACTTTTTTTCATATGATAAAAGAAAAGTGGCATATCTTGCATGTCTAACAGAGGATGAGTGGGATAAAATTAAAAAATTTTATGATATTTTGGAAATCTTTAAGTTCAAGCAACTGATATCATTTCAGGAATATATTACCATACATCCAATGAGCCAATTTATTTCTTTCATAAATCTATACTATAAAAAATGTGTTGGATGATGAAGCAATTTCAACTAATCATTTTATTGTAGAGATTACTAAGAAGATGAAAGAAAATTTTGATAAATATTGGGGTGAATGTAATCTCCTCATAGCATTTGGTGCAGTGATGGATCCACAAACACATTCCTCCGGATGGTGTGGGGGAATGAAGCGTTCGTGCTCCTTGAACTTTCTCTTGCAAAACTGCTAACTTCATCACTTTCTGCTTCAGAACTTGTAATATATTCCTCATACATTTCATAGAGTAGATTTCTTACATGCTGCACATTCCTAATGCTTTTATCTCCAACATCTATTATAGGGTAGGCAAACTCAATAACAATAAACTTCATTATTGGATCCATCACTACACCAAATGTCATGATGAGATTACATTCACCACAATATTTATCAAATTTTTCTTTCATCTTCTTAGTCATCTCTACAATAAAATGATCAGTTATAATTGCCCCCTCATCCAAAACCTTTATTATATACATTTACGAAAGAAATAAATTGGTTACAATGTAATATGTTCCTAAAATAATATTAGTAGCTTCGTTAAAAAAATCTCAAAATGTCACAAACTTTTTCAATTTTATCTCAATCTTCCTTTGTTGGACATACAATATATGACACTTCTCTTTCATTATATGAAAAAGGATTCTCTTAACCATAATACCACTATCGACAACTTGTTGAGCAATCCATTACTATCTTTCTAGTTGGTAATTGTAATTGTTGTACAACCTCAAAAAATCTGATTAACCTAGCTTCAGATACATAACAAAACTTACGGTGTCTCTAATCTTATCAATAATAAACTTAACATTTTTTATACCATACTTCACCATCAGGTTTAGTATGTGAGCACAAAAACGGACAAGAAACAACCTTCCTCTAAAAAATAATTTTTTCTTTACTCTAAAGCTATCTTTTAAAAGCTTCATTGTCTTATTATTGTTCGATGCATTATCAACCGATATAGTAAATAATTTGTCATCAACACCCATTCACCAATAGCATTGTAAAAAATATCAACAATTTTAATAGTTGCATGTGGTGGTAAAAAATACAAGAAACTTAAAACTAGTTTTTGTAATCTCCATTATGAATCAATGTATAAGTTGTGACTGTCATATACAATATTCTCTGATTTTTTTACTTTCATAAATCTGTAGTAAAACTAATTTTTTTAATTCTCTTTAAAATATTTTTCAACTTTTTCTTCTCTTTCATACTTTTGTATCACATCATTATGTGTTGTTGCTCTCGAGTATAACACAAAAAATGTGACATGAACTTCAAAATTAAATTGAATGCAAATTATTCAACAATCAAAAATGATTTCTCATTAATTAGTATGTAATGTGTTATCATCTCTCTAACTTTTTAATGATCATATTTAAAAGTGATCAATATTTCACCATCTTAACTGCTCTAGACAAATGAGTTCTCTATATCTATTGGTTGAAAATATAATTGTATTAGTACCACCTGTAGTTAGTTATTTTTATAATACACACAATCTCCTTTTCTTTGTCCATCAGGAACAATAACTTCCTTAAACTCATCCCAAATTTTGAATGGTTTTTTTCCTTTTTCTTCTTTTTATAATATCACCAGTTTCTTCAACATCATTCACTTGATTATTATTAATCCACATTTTAACATTTTCATCAATATCCTTGTTATCATTATGTGAATCATTTGCACTCCTAGAATGACTATCAATATAAGAATGAAGATGATCATCAAATCTTTCAGTCTCAGTAATTACAGGCTCAATGTTATCCCCTTCCATATTTATTGGTGTTGATATTTTAAAAAGATAATTATAATAGCATTGTCGAAATTATAATAAATATCATCAAATTCAAACACTAATAATATAAAAATCTCTAAAATGTATAAATAACCCAAAACTACATTCCAAAAATATAAAATAAAACAAGTGTAGCAGGCTAGCATGTAAAACTCGAAAATATCAATTTTAGATATCGTACGCTTTTCGATGCGTCGTGATGAAATTTAAGTGGATTTTAAAGTTGTCGGTTCTCGACGAAATTAATTTTATAAAATTGTACATAAAATTTTGAGCAAATCGATATAAAGGACCTATATGAAATTTCGATTATTTTGGGAATTAAAAATCGGTGAAGTTTTAAAAACTTTCAATTATGACTTAAATACCCTTAATGATATTAAAATGAAAATAAAGCATGTGAGGACAAGATAGTAAATTGGAAATTTCATAACCACTCAAGCTTTAAGGGATTGAATTCTATTCGGTCCCTTCATTTTTGCTTCCTCACGATTCCGTTCAACCGAAACCCAATGAGCGGATGGAGAGAGGCAGACAGGGAGGCTTCGGTGGCGTCCTTGGCGGCAGTTTCCAACATCTTTCTTTAAGGGAAAATGTAGAGAAGACTAAAAGAATGTTAAGGTAAGTTGTAATTAAGAGATTACTCAATTTTTTATAAAGTTTTTTTTAAGGAAAAAATCTAGGGTTTTGCAAAAAACTTCACATTTCTTTAGGAAATTGTTAAGGGAGGTAGGAGGAATAATTCTAAACCTGGAAATGAGATTTTTCCCTAAAAATTTTGGATTGTGAAAATTAGAATTTCTTCCGATTTTTGTTTTCTTTCAAAATGTTTTTGGAAGAATGCTTCTTAATGACACTATAGATCCTATATTGGAAGTTAATGCGATTTTTATGAGAAATTTCAAGTTTCACAAATTTGGGCTTTTCCCTAATCATGAAAAGCCTTAAGTGTTATGGTTCTAAATAGACTTAGGAAGGATTTTAGAGGTGAAATTTAGAGTTTTTATACAAAATGCTATTTTGTAATTTTAATTTAGATTAATCTGAAAATTAATTATTAGGTGTATGGGAAGTTTTCTTAT
Source organism: Dendrobium catenatum (assembly GCF_001605985.2). Taxonomy (NCBI): domain Eukaryota; kingdom Viridiplantae; phylum Streptophyta; class Magnoliopsida; order Asparagales; family Orchidaceae; genus Dendrobium; species Dendrobium catenatum. The sequence goes on from NW_021318921.1 coordinate 338,615, forward strand.
GTATATGTTATGAAATAGACAAAAAGAGGATTCTCAAAAGTTAGGGTTTTGATGAAATCCGAAATTTAGATAAATTAAAAGTAAGATTATTTAGAAATGGGAAATGATTAAATTAGGAAGTTTAATAAAATATATATGGGTAGGTTCTTTATTCTCTTAATTTAGGGATTAAGAAAGCTTATGTGGAAGCATGTGACATTTAAGCATTGTGTTATATTTTTTTTAGATATTGGACGTGGTAGAGAGAAGAATTCGATGGGGCAATCGGCAAATCACACGCCGAGGTGAGTAAACATATTTCTATGTTATGGTAATTATATTGTTTTAAATTTTCATCTAATTGTTATTGCAAGTTATTCATTTTACTGCATTTGAAATGATTCAATGTTTCCTCTTTCGCATATTAATTGATTCACTATATCACTGTATAAAGCATGTGATAGAGCATAATATTATGATATATGAATATGATATGATTGATATATTGAATGATTGCATATGCATATTGAAATGATGGAGCTCACCCCCTTATGGTACTAGCTGGGGACGTTGTACCCATGTACGTTAAATTGATACAGGTTTGAAAAAGGATAAAATAAATGAGTACCTTCATTAGTACTAGATGGTGGCTCCTGTGACAATTGTATTATATATGAAATTAAAAAGTTATGAATACTGATATGATGAATGTAAATTGAATATGAAATGATTGGATTTAAGATTTATGCAAATGTTTAAATGATATGTTTAGAGGAAATAAATTTATGATATGTTTAAATAAAAGTGACATCTAACATATTACTTCTACTACCTTGAATTACTGTAATTTAGAGGCATATATTACTCGCTAAGCGTTGGCTTATTGTTGTTACTCTAACTTTTATTTAAGAAAAGTTTAAGATAATCAAATGAATAGAAGAGGCAGAAATGTCGACCGTAGACGTGAGGCACAAGAAGCAAGGTATATATATATATATGAGTTTATATATTTGAAGTTTAGTGACTCTTTCAAGATTAATGAGATAGCTTTAAGCTAGCTACAAGAGACTTTTGGAGGGCAATCCAGCAGTCAAGTTTCCTAGAGAAAGTTTCTAAAAGTGTTCCAAGACTGGTATGTACCCATATCAGCCAGGAGACAGATGCAGGATAAATTCACTAGATTTGTACAAGATGATAAAAAATTATTATAATATAATCCCTCTTATATAATTCATGAAGCCCAGCGGCCCTAGCCCTAATTTTATGCAGGAGCAGTGAACGACGGACATCCATCTCTTTCCCCCCATCTCGTGTGACCTAGCGAGTGCAAGACGAGGTAGTTTTGATGTCAATACACGATTTGCACTCTATTTCGAATTTTCTTTTTCGATCTTCAACACCTACGGAGGTTCGCACTCCATTTTGAACTTCGTATTCGATGAACTGAGCAGTTTTTTTGTGTTCAATGTACTACAAATTTTTTACTTCAGTCCTCTTACTAGTTGATATTATTTCCTTATGAATAAAATCATTTAAATATTTCTTGGCTGATTTTCGAGACGTCTGAATATACCATGCGAGTGATTATTCAGTTATTTTACAGGAGAGTGAATGAAATCGTTCATGATTTCATCTATTTTCCTTCTTTCTATTTTTTTCTTCTGGGTTGATTCTTCCGAAGGGTAATGATGTAGAATGAAGATGATTTTATTATTACATATGGTAAAACCTTCTATTACAGTTGAAGTTTGTGATGTAGCTGCTGAACTTTGTCTATTACAGCTATTAAAACTTTCTAACAAATGAAATTTTCTGACATTTACATTAAGATATTTTTACTATGAATTATGGAATATCTATATCTTTCTATGATAATGATGTAGTATGTTTGGATGGTCTGAAGCTTCTCAGGCAACGACAACATCCATTATCAAGATGATTCATAAAAATTGATATTTGTAGACAACTGCTAGCCTGTTACAATTGTTCTATTTTATATTTTTTTAATGTAATTTTTGAGTTTTTTATCAATTTCAAATATTTCTATATAATTAGTATTTGAATTTGATGATAGCTATTAAATGTTGGCAATGCTATTATACTTTTTTTAGAATGTCAACGCCAATAAGTATGGAAGGGGATAACATTGAGCTTTTAAATACTGAAATTAGAAATTTGATGATCATCTTCATTCTTATGTTTGTAATCATCCTAGAATGAGAATGATTCACATAATGATAACCATAATATTTATAAAGAGGTTGAAAGATGGACTGATGAGAATCAAGTGAATGATGTTGAAGAAACTGATGATGTTATAGGAAGAAGAAAAATGAAAAAAAAAAACACTTAAAATTTGAGATGAGTTTAAGGAAGTTATTTTTCCTGATGGGCAAAGGAGAGTGTGTGCATTGTAAAAAGCAACTAGCTATAGCAGGTACTGGTGCAATCACCCATTTTAAAAGACATTTGGGCTGTTGTACTACTAGGATTTGTGCTTTGAAAAATTAAAAAAAATTCTTCAAACAACATATATAAAAAACTCATTTGACCAGAGTAGTTAAGATGTTGGAATATTGATCATCTTTAAATATGATCATCAAAAAGTTAGAGAAATTATAGCACATTACATACAAATTAATGATAAATCATTTTCAGATGTTGAAGAATTTGGATTCAATTTAATTTTGAAGTCTATGTCACCTTTTTTGTTGTTGACTGTAACGGAAAAATCACCGACCAAAACCCACCGACTCACCTACGATCGGACACAACTATTCAATCACCGACTCACTACCCATAACCGCTTGAACTATCGGATCACACATCCTAAATTGGAATTTTCGGAGCCCACATTTGTAAAGTACTCAATGACAACAATAAGCAATGATGTTATAGAAGTGTATGAAAAAAAGAAGAAAAAGCTGGAAAAAGATTTAAAAAGTATTAAAAAAATAATTTTACAACAGATTTATGGAAGTAAAAAAACAATAAAATATCATATATGACAGTGGCATCTCATTACATTAATTCACAATAGAAGTTATAGAAATGAGTTTTAAATTTTTTCATTTGTCACCACCACATACAACTACTAAAATTATTGATATCTTCTTTAAGACTCTTTGTGAATGGGATGTTGGAGACAAAATATTTATTATATCAATTGATAATGCATTGAATAATGATAGGGCAATGAATCTTTTAAAATATAATTTTAGAGTGAAGAAAAAATTATTCTATAGAGAAAGGTTGTTTCATATCCATTATTATGCTCACACTAAATCTAATGGTGAAGAATAGTGTAAAAAGTGTAGAGTATATTATTGATAAGATTAGAGATACCGTGAGTTTTGTTAATACATCTGAAGCTAGGTTAGACAGATTTTTTGAGATTGTATAACAATTACAATTTTCTGAGGCTAGTAATGATTGCTTAATACATTGGTACTCAACATGCTCAATGTTAACAGCGGCATTGCAGTTAAGAAAAACTTTTGTTTCATATAATGAAATAGAAGTGACATATGTTGCATGTCCAATAAAATAAGAGTGATAAAATTGAAAAAATTTGTGATATTTTGATATTCTTTAACGAAGCAATTGATATCATTTAAGGAACATATTATCCTACGGCCAATTTATTTCTTTCATAAATCTGTATTATAGAGAGATGTTAGATGAGGGGGCAATTTCAACTGATCATTTTATTGTAAAAATAACTAAGAAGATGAAAAAAAAAATTTGATAAATATTAGGGTGAATGTAATCTCCTCATGGCATTTAGTGCAGTGATGGATCCACGAACATATTCCTTCGTATGGCGTAAGGGAATGAAGTATTCGTGCTCCTTGAACTCCCTCTTGCAAAATCGCTAACACCATCACTTTTTGCTTTAGAACTTGTAATATATTCCTCATACATTTCATAGAGCAGATTTCTTACATGCTGCACATTCCTGATGCTTTCATCTCCAAGATATATCATAGGGTAAGGAAACTCAATAACAACAAACTTCATTCTTGAATCCATCACTGCACCAAATGTTATGAGAATATTACATTCACCCCAATATTTATCAAATTTTTCTTTAATCTTCTTAATCATTTTTACAATAAAATGATCAATTAAAATTGATCCCTCATCCAAAACCTTTATGATACATATTTGTGAAAGAAATGAATTGGTTATAGGGTAATATGTTCTTAAATGATCTCAATAACTTCGTTAAAGACTCCTAAAATATCACAAACTTTTTCAATTTTCCCCACTATTCCTCTATTTGACATGCAACAAATGTTACTTCTCTTTCATTATATAAAAAAAAAGCTTCCCTTAATCGCAATGTCACTGTCATATTGGGTATGTTGAGTTCCAACGTGTTGGGCAATTCATTCCTATATTTCTAGTTGGTAATTATAATTGTTATACAACCTCAAAAAATATAACTAATATAGCTTCAGATGTGTTAACAAAACTCACTGTGTCTCTAATTTTATCAATAATATACTCAACACTTTTATACTATCATTCACCATTAGGTTTAGTATGTAAGCACAATAACGAACATGAAATAACTTTTCTCCAAAGAATACTTTTTTTTCGCTCTAAAACTATCTTTTAAAAGCTTCATTGCCCTATCATTGTTCGATGCATTATTAACTTATATATTAAATAATTTGTCCTTAACACCTCATTCACAAATAGACTCGTAGAAGATATCAATAATTTTAATAGCTGTATGTGGTGGTGGTAGAAAATGCAAGAAACTTAAAACTCGTTTCTGTAACCTCCATTGTGAATCAATGTAATGAGTTGTAACTAACATATACGATATTCTCTATTTTTTTACTTCCATAAATTTGCAATAAAACTAATTTTGTTAATGCTCTTTAAAATATTTTTCAATATTTTTCTCTCTTTCATATACTTGTATCACATCATTGTGTGTTGTTGCTCTTGAGTACTTCACAAAAAAATGTGACATTAACTTCAAAATTAAATTGAATCGAAATTTCTTTAACAATTGAAAATGGTTTCTCATTAATTTGATATGTAATGTATTATCATCTCTCTAATTTTTAAAAATCATATTTAAAGACGATCAATATTCTACCATCTTGACTACTCTGACCAAATGAGTTCTCCATATCTATTGGTTGAAAATGTAAGATTTTCTTTTTTTAAAGCATGAATCCTACCGGCACAACGGTCCAAATGTCTTTTAAATTGGGTGATTGCACCAGTACCTCCTATAGCTAGTTATTTTTTATAATATATACACTCTCCCTTTCTTTATCCATCAGGAAGAATAACTTAAACTCATTCCAAACTTTGGATGTTTTTTTTCTTTTCCTTCTTCTTATAATATCATCAACTTCTTAAACATCATTCATTTGATTTTCATTAGTCCACCTTTCAACCTCTTTATTAATATCATTGTTATCATTATGTGAATCATTCTCATTTCCAAGATGACTACCAACATAAAAGTGAAGCTGATCATCAAGTCTTTCAGTCTCAATATTTATAATCTCAATGTTATCCTCTTTCATACTTATTGGTGTTGACATTCTAAAAAAAAGATTATATTAGTATTGTCAAGATTATAATAGACATCATCAAATTCAAACGCTAATAATATAAACATATTTGAAATACATAAAGAAGTAAAGAACCACAAATTACATTTCAAAAATATAAAATAGAACAATTGTACCAAGCTAGCAGCTGTCAACAAACAATAATTTTCATGAATCATCTAGGTAATGGATGTGGTTGCCTGAGAAGCTTTAGACCATCCAAACATGCTACATCATTACCATAGGAAAAATATGGATATTTTATAATTCATAGCAAAATCATCTTCATGTAAGTCAGAAAGTTTTAACAACTGTAATAGATAAATTTCAGCTACATCACGAACATCGGCTATAATAGAAAGTTTTACCAACTGCAATAACAAAATCATCTTCATGCTACGTCATTAGTCATTACCCTTCGGAAGAATCAACCCAGAAGATAAAAACAGAAAGAAGAAAAATAGATGAAGTCATGAACGATTTCATTCACTCGCCTGGAAAATAACCAAATAAGCACTCGCTTGGAATATTCAGACGACTAAAAAACCAGACAAGAAATATATAAATGATTTCATTCACAAGGAAATAACATTAGTAAGTAAGAGGACTAAAGAAGAAAATTTGTAGAATATGGAACATAGAAAAACTGCTTAGTTCATCTAATATGAAGTTCAAAATGAAGTATGAATCTCTACAAGTGTTCAACATCAAAGAAGAAGATTCGAAATAGAGTGTGAACCGCGTATTGGTGTCGAAACTACCTCGTCTTGCACTCGCTAGGTCACACAAGATGAGGGCAAGAAGATAGATGTCTGTCGTCCGATACTCCCGAATGAAATTAGGGCTAGGGCTGTTGGGCTTTGCGAATTATATAGGAGGGATTATTTTATATTAATTTTTATCAAGCTGGCTCAACAAGCTCTCGAGCCTCAAACTGTTGTGCTCAAACTCGAGCTCGTGTACTACGCAAGCACGGCTATAAGCTCGGCTCGCGAGCTCATTAACGAGTCGAGTTCAAGTCGGCTCACGAGCGGACTCGGCTCAATTACACCCTTGCTTCAAACCCAACAAAAAAAATCATTCACTTGCATTTACTTTACATTCATTAAAACAACTCCAAAGTTTACACTGCATTCCTTTTTTAGCCAGCCAAATAACCCCTAAATAGCAAAAGAATCTTTTGATGACATGGAAAAGGGGATTCTGAATATACTTGTGAAATCTAGAAAACAAATATAATTAAACAATGATTAGGCTTTGCACCACAAAGGAAAAACTAAATTGTAGCTGCTCTTCACCAATTCTCAATCACACACAAAACTAATCAAAGAGTATATAGATGAAAACGAAGAGGAAATAAATTATCAAATATAAAATCTCAGCCTTATACTAGCACAAAAGTTTCCCCTGAAAATTATCATCAATTTTTATATCAATCATTGTTTAGAACAATATCACCATGCTTATACCTCTTCCACTCCAAAATTGTGGTCCACCTTTCTCTCTTGGGCAAAATAATGTTATAATACCTCATTTCATGCAGGTTGCAACTACTTAGATGACTCCATATTAGGCAAATTACCACCCTCCATCCCATCATATATTTGTGGAACATCCCATATTGACGCCGTTGACACTTTATTGATAGATCACCACACACTTACAGAATCTTCAACAGAATATGCACCAAGCTTAACACAATAGAAGTTATGGCAATTCGTCATCATAGCGATTTACATTTATCCATAGGTAACTTGGCGATGGTAAAGCTCCAACCTTTTTGATAATCTTCGGTAGTTAATCACTTAATCATACACATTCTAAGCTGGAAAATTGTTATTTTGGACATTTTCGTGATCAATCTATTATTAGTGAAGTGGCACTAGTAAGCAAGATTTATCCACTTTCCATATTTCAATTCTCAAACCCTTTAAAGGCAATCCACTGATCACAATCACTCCACCAACTTTTACACATCAAAATTAGTCCATCAATTTACCTTATGCAATTATTGCTTTCTGTCTTAATCAACTTTGTGGTCAGCCTCACATACAGGTACTCTACAATGGACACTCACGAATCCTGAATATGCCACATGGGAGAATTTTTTAGCTCTTTTTTCTTCATTTCATCTCTTAACCTCGAAGACAAGATTGTTTTTCATGATGATGAGAGTATTAAGCACCAACGCATTCTATTGGATCCAAAGACTACAAAAACAGTATGAAACTTGGTCCAGAAATCTTAAAGAACAAACTCAAACACAATACAAACATCAAGGTCTATCAAAGTAGAAGAATGAACCAAAACAAAGCAACTACACAATACAAACATCTCCAACACACTGCTAGCCGCAGACTTCAAACAGACCACCTCCGGTGTGATCACTCTCAGCTGGTCTGCCCAAGTTCAGCAAATGAAGCCACAACTCCGACCAACTTCAGCCAGTTAAACCTTCGGTCCAGTTCTCCTATTAATAAATTAATTTATTTTAATTGCCTGCAGCTTTTGAATAACACAAACGGTCCAAATAACATGCATACCAGCCCAGCGAACACCCGCAAGATTTAAATACCCACAATTGCTGTAATTAAAGACTAACAAATAAAATTTCTGCTTCTTCTCTTTTCTAGATTTGTTTCTAAGGAGTTTGCATCCACTTAAAAGGCGTTCATCTTCTTAATACTTCAAGAATCATATCACTTGCCTATCAGCCATTTACTTCTCTTCACCTTTGTCTTTCTCTCCTCTGGCTTTTCTTTTTTTTTTTTTTCCTTTTTTGCATGACCGCTTGAAAGTCAGATTGTGTTCTTTTAAATTTGTTATAATTTGATTTCTTTCTTCACACTAATCTCTATTTCTTATCTATTGCTTAAGACCAAAACCTTATCGTTTGAATAGAATTTACCATTTTTTTTCATCTATAGCACTGTTTGTTTGAGATTAATATCATGCTTTTCTATAAAATTTATATATTTGTTGCATAAGTTGATTGCATGCTAGATTTGCTTTGCATACAATACTTTCATTAAAAATCCTAGACATTAGAATGTCCAATATGAAGAATGCTTCAAGATACTTTTGATCATTTTTTCACAAGAAAGATTTCTTCTATATCAATGAGAGTAGAAGATGGAAAGCAGAAGAAACATACACCGGTAAGCCAAATAGATAGGATGAATGTAATGATTAGACCATAATAGCTAAAAGTTTTACAAAAAGAGTTGTACAGAGTAGAGTTGATGGTGAAATATGTCTATTAGACGAAAGGTTTTGTTGACACTTGACAGCAAAAGACATTAATACCCATCAAAATCAATAAACTAGGCATCAAATATAGCATTTCAGTCACCCTAGCTTGTTGCTTTACAAGGATATTTGGCAATTTATCTCAGTTTATCCAGCTTTTTCTGAGCCATTCAAGTATTTTTTCACATTAAACTGATGGAAAATAAACTTACTAGAATATAGACTCTAAACATTACCTACCTTAATTGTTATAGGGTATAAACACGTCAGCATGAAGACCAATGAGGTATGCATATAATCTTTGTAACACGCATCCTAACATGTTTCAGATTTTTTTAGATCAACAAGCTATCTTCAAGAAAATAATAGAAGCTCGGAATTAATGACATAATGATAAACTGAACAAAAGCGGAGCTTTACGAAAAATTATTACTCAACAAGAGGGTTATGGCATGCCTAAATTTTGAAATAACAATTTCAAAGCTTAAAACAGTCTAAATTGTCCCCATACAATAAAAAATGAGAAACTGACCGATTTTCTCTTCAACTCGAAGCACAAAATACCTGGAGAGGAAGAAAGGATAAAGGATTGCACCTTAGAAAAATCTATTCTCAAATATTGAAGGCTGGATTTGAAATATACAAGATCAGAAAAAAAACAATTATCCTGATATTCATGCATAATCCCTGAGTTGGAGAAATAGCCTTATAGGTTTATGAGATAAAAAGCAACGTGCCTGCTGCTATCGATAACAGGCTCCACTGGGTTTGGCTCTCCTGTTCTCAGAAATGCTCTGGCAAAAGGTTCCCCTGATACACAATATAACATGATTATTACTTTTTATGATGGTTCTCAATAAATTTTTCCAATTTGGTTGTTTCCATTGCCGATTGAATAGTCTCACCTGTAGTTCTGTCTTCCAGTCTAATAATGCACTCCTCTCCCTTGCTTACGACTTTCAATGCACCTTCCCAGTGCCATTTATTTACATTCCATTCATCAGCCCTAGATATCATTACCGGATTACAATTATATGCAACAAAAAGTAATGAATATTCTTGTAGGAAAATGATCGACTACATACGAAAGGCTAAGACTTATGAAGATGAATTATTAAACTAAAATAAACAATGCATTTCAACGTAAAGTGGGGTCATGTTGCCTTCCATACGCATGGAGATGGAAGTTACTATAAGCAACTCACTCTCAAGCGCTCTAAACATCATATAATACTAGTGCATCCCCGGTTTGCTTATTTGCAGCTTGAAAGATCATAGCAAACAAAAACAAGGTCCAAAAGAGCTGCATTTCCTAGTAACATTTGTTTAACAACGCAAAGTCAAAAAATAAATTGGTTCACTAATTCTGATTTATCTCACAACATATTTAGCTTAAATTAGCTATTGTTTTTTTTTTTTTTTTTTGGCGTTATAAGTAGATTTTTTTGTCACAAAATCAAGATTTTCATCTTCCTTGGACTTAACTTTAACTTCTTTTTTTTTCATTTACATATATGAAATGACAATTTCATGATCAATTTTCAAAGAAAAGAAGTGAAGTTCCTCAATTTCAAAGGATTGAAAGTGGGTTTTTCATGAAGAAGAGGGTATTCAGACAACCCAGAAACATCTGGCATGCTTGTTTGTGTTTTGTTTTTGTCATGTTTTCTTTTTTTTGGTTTTGTTATGTTTATATTTTGTTTTTTATTACAGATAAAATAGAAACATGTTTGGATGTATGTTTGTTTCCTATTTTCATACCAGTTGTTTTAAAAAAATTAAAATAACTCGTGGTTTTTTCAGAATTTATAGACATCCACTAATTTGATTCAGAAAATTAACATAAAAGAACAAAAATTAACTGACCAAACACAACATAATTACTTTTGAAAACAAAAACAAATCAAAAAACAAAAATGCAACCCAACATTCGCTCATAGTCACTCGAAACCCTTATAATGCGAAGCCAAAAAGAATAGTTTGGATGATGAGATTTTGTTTCTCTACTTCTATCGCTACCACCTATATATTCATGAACAATCCTCATTGTATTGCCTGTTGACGAATATTTTCGCATCGACTCGACCCCGATCGAGCCCGACAAAGCTCGATCGCGCTCGATCAATTCAATTGATCATCGTCGAGGCAAAATTACTTTTAATCGAGCCTCATTTGAATTAATACAAAAAATTCTCCAACATTGCCCTCTACTGAATTCATAATAAAAAATATAAATGTCATTCAAGTGACCAAGTCAAGACCAACTTCATTAGCACCATCATGCACTTACTATTATTTTTTATTTACATTTCTCCTAAAATGAATTTCATGTTAATTGTGGCATAGCCGATGCCAAATTTCATATAGAACTTCTCACATTCTCCCTATAGCTCCCTTTCTCACTCTCTCACATCTCTCCATTTTACACTCATGCTCACTCAATGTCGCTAATCCCATCTGATGTCTACCTCAGATCCTCAAGTTACACTTACTAGACACTAGTGCTCACTGGATCTTTTTTCCCCAATATCATGTCCGCCTTTGACCATCAATTTCTTTTCTACCACCTCTCAAACTCCTCCCACTATTCTCTCACAGAAGAAAAAAAAAGGGACATGCAAAATAAATTTCAATTTCAACAAAGAAGTTGTTTGATTACCAAAAACAATTTCGTGATTACATTAACACTTGTATCATGCCAAAAAATGATGGGATCAAAAAGGAGTGGATTATGATATACCTGACAACATCGCTAACTCACCAAGCTACTTCTAACGTGCACAATTTTTAAGTATGCAAAATTGTACCAATAGGCTCTGTGTCAGTATCAGACCTTCCATAAAGAGGGGACAAGCTTGTATCTCCGTCTAAAGAATTTTAAGAATATGTAGCATTATTTATAAATGCTACCAACCTTGAATTTTGTGAGCCAAGATAACCAGTAATGCATTATACAAGAGAAATTGAGTGAGATTATCAGTTGTAAGTGTATCAGACCTTCTATAATGTTTTATTTATACATTGTTGACAATTACTGCCAAATGTTTCTACATGCAATAGACTTGTCTTTTTTAGATTACCATGCTTTCCTTTTACTTTCACATAATGCCCAAGATCAGAGGACCAATATTCCTTAAAAGGCACATAAAGTTCCACTCTCCTTGAAGTGAGCAAACAATAACATCCCCTCCTTGAAAAAAGTTTACTATCACTGTAAATTTCAAGAACCTTTCATAAAGCTATAGCGACTAGAGTGAAAAATAGCAAAAGCCAAACAAATCAAGTGCGAGGAAAATTCATCACATACCATACATAAATATATAATCACAATCTCTTTGTCAAAGTGTGTGATTAGTTCTCGTTGTATACAATATGGACTAACGATATTTTATCTAAGAAAAATAATTTTGAGGCAATACCCTAGCGAAATCTTTTTCTAATACATGTATTAACAAAAATGTTATGTTTGAAAATATTCCTTAGCTTTCATAAAAGCTGTTAGTTTCATTAGTGGTCTAGAATTTATCAAAAGTTGGCACCTGCAATTCCAATATTCAAATGAAATCGTTATAACATGCAAATAAGCTCGTGTCTTTCTTCATATTTTTTCCAAATAAAAATGACCTTGATAGATCTGGCAATTATTCTTTGTTGACAAATAAATAGAAGAAAATGGAGCTAAATCTCTACCCGCTAAAACCAATGGCCAATAACCTAAACCAAATTAGACTATATAGTTATTCTTTCAATTCCAAAATCCTCCTACTTTAAACGATTTCATTCCTCCCATTATCATGATAGAAAATCCTTCATTAAATGATGAACATTGAGCCTCCTCTAATCTCTTTCTTTTACCAAACTTTTGAGAAAATCTTGAAGAAATATAGCCTTTTCCTATTGCTTCAACTTCAAATCAGAAAGATTTGCTAACAACTTTATCTATCTCATTGAACTAGGCTATAAAGAAATCACCTTCAGGTGCTAAAAACCACTCTTTGATTTGAAAGTTAGATCTACATGTGAAAATGTCACCTCCAAATTAAAGCCCCAATACAGCCAACTCACATTTGTATAGCCAAGCATCAAGGATGCCATCAACCACATGCATGTATCATAAATATTTGAAACAAGTGCAGCGAGTTCCAACAGCTTGGTAATGTATTTCTCCACGAAATGGCTTGAAGAATCAAACAAAATTTTATTGGAGCAGTAAAAGTTAGAAGCATTCTCACAAACACAGAACAAACACCGAGTTTAAAGTCAAAAGATTAAGATTAGGTCTTCCCACGGTTTAAGCTTCATGACTTCAAAACAAAATAATCAACCAAAACATAAACCTTGTTCACGCATATGAAGCAAAGCATAATTCAGCAATTAGCAAACGAAAACACCTATTTCCACCGCGTTCATCTCCATCTAGTTAACCAACGCATGAAACATCGCGTACTTAAATACAAAACAATCAGGTCAACATAATAACAAGTCAAGAGACGGGGTTAACAAAGCAAACCTATAAGAAGCCGCGGTCTTTCTCGGTGGTATCTGTCAATCAAAGAACAATACATAACTTAAAGAATTATCGTTTGGAATTGAAAGCATTGCTCGATTTCAATAGACAAAATGACTAAAATCGAGGTCGCGGAGCTAGAAATTGAGGTGGTACCAAATAGACGTAGCACTCTTTGACGTGGAAGAGGACCAGTTCGACGGCCTCGAGTTCCTCCTCATCCTCCAAATCGATTCTTGCACCTTCCTTCGAGCCGCCGTTCGGATTGCGTACGACTTGCTTGTGAGTGTGCTCTTCTTCATCCATAAGCAGTCCAATCAGCCGAATTGGAGAACTCAGATTTTTTCACGGTAAACTTCTCTCCTTTGTCTTCTTTCCCTCTTTTTCGGGGTGGAGAGAAAATTGGGTTGCGAGGAAGCAAATAAAAAGGACGTTTGACTTTTTCATTCATTAGCAAGCCGAATCCAACGATAATTCATTTTAATTACCAAAATACTTTTATTAAGTTATGATCATAATTTTTATTTAGTTGATAAAAATGGAAAGATTATACCAACAAATAAAAAAGTTTAAGAAAAAAATTATTATTATTATTTTATTTTTTTTTTGTTAAAAACGAGTTGGCAAACCAACTTGAAATAGACCTTTAATAAAGTGGTTTGAATGCAATACAAAAATTTGAATTTTTAAGGTTTAGACTTGAGAGGTTGAGTTGAGGGGTCAGATTATTTATTGACACTCCCAATCCAAATTTTGAATTTATTATAAAAAGTTAAATTTGACATTATTAAAAATATATTCATTATTTATTTTTAAAAATAAAAACTTAATAAAAAAGTCGTAAAAGAAGATAACAAAATTCGGTTCAGAAAATAATAAAAGTACTAAACTTTTAATGGATTAATGAGACCATCTATAAGTCATAAAATTTTAGTCCTCGGTAAATAGTTTTCCCAAGAAACCAACATTCTAGAATACACACATGCGAGCATAATAATATATATATATATAGATATATGATTTTCTGAAACTATATGTTACTTTATAAATTTTCTTGTATTTTATAAAAATGAATTTTCCTATAATTAATAATTTAAATAACACATTTCAGTTATTAAAAAAATATTAAATAAATCTATAAATTTGAGAAAATCTCTTAACAAAGCAATGCAAATTTAGGGTTTAAACTAAGAAAAATTAAACGACAAAATCATAAGAAATGTGCTTAATAGGGTTTTAAATGGACAAACAAATAGTCCTACTTGATCACAACCATTAATGTATGAATGGAAGGCATCGATTCTCATCCTAACATTGATTTATCTTCTAGCTCAATAAATTAGGACAAATCCTTTCTCTAAAATTAACCAAACAGAGTAAACTTAATGGAGTGATAAAATGACAATATTCTACTATTGGCTAAATGATTGCAAGGGAGTGAGCAGTGGTAAGGGAAGTAAATGGCAGTTCTCGTGTAGTGTGTCCTTAAATCCGCCATTAATTGAGGCTTAAAACCTAAAACCTAGTTAATTGCTTGAGGTAACTAGTGTTAGCAAGATGGATTGCTATGATCATACTAAAGTTTGTAAATGCAAGCATATGATATCATATGAATGAAAATGCTTGATCAACTTGAAATAGTTTGATCCCTTCACTAATTTCCCTTATTATCTTAGTTAACGATTAGTAGTAGTTTTAAGTTTGCTATTTATGTTGGCTTAGGGCAAGTTGAAGGCTTTGTTAAAATTAATCTGAACAATTTGATCAATTGGACTTAAAAGGTTTAATGGGGTCAATCACACTAATTAGTAAAATTAGGCTCAATAAAAAACTAATTGAGGTTGAGGCGATAATGATTAATCAATTGTTATAGATACCAATGTTTGGCTTGAATCAATTTATTTAATTTGGTCAAAGTAACTAGAAGGCTTCAAATGTACCAACTTGGGCTAAGTGAGACAATTGTCTAAATTAAGGGCTAATTATGGCCAAGTCATGCACGGTTTACCTATTGAGCTTGATTTAAGGCCTTGAGTTCAATCAATTTGACAAATGTAATGATTTTGTAAGTATGGGATAAATATATCATTTTGGTATAATTTAGGTCAAAGTGCTCAATTGAGCTAGACCAAAAAGGTTATTTAGCTCAATTAAACATATGTAGTCTATTAGGATCTAGTAGAATGGTTGACCAAGGTTAATTTGATCAATCATGAAAGTTTGATCTTAGTTGACTAAATTGGGTCTAAATGGGCTAAACTAAGGTTCAAGGGATCCTAGCTTGGTCTAATAATCAATTAGGGCCAACTCATTAATGATTTTATGATGGAAATTCTATGAAAGATATTTTGTTAAATAATCAAATCAATTGATTCAATCTCATTGATTAGATCTATTATTTATGATTTTTAGGGTTAGGTTGACTAATCTTCAAACTTGGGCCCATAACTTATGTTCAAGTGGTCCAACATATATCACAATAAACATACAAGTGGTTAAACCATTGGATAAAATTTTGAATTCTTAAGCTGTCAATTAGATCCATATAAACTAATAAGGGCTAAATTAGTGTTATGTAAAACATATGGCTAACTAAAATCAAATCCAATCAAATAGATATAATTTTATTGGAAATTGAGTTATCAAAGGTGTAACATCCACCATCTTAGAATTTAGTCAATCGATTTACTATAAGTTTGATTCTTTACTTTAAGTCGAATGGTATTAAATTAACTCTAGAGAAGTCCATAATTTGATCTGAGATATAGAGAATGCAAGTCACCTAACCATTCAAGGGAGCGCTATGATGCTAGAGATTCCGGCGCTGTGGCATTGAGTTCTCTATTCGGGACAGTTTTGGTGAGGTGTTTCAGTGCTTTGAGCCATCACTGCTACCCCTAATTCACTGTTCATAAGATTTTGAGAGATTATGGAAGATTCTCCTAGGGCGGTGCAACGTTGGAATGTTGTGCACCATGGCAGTGGGTCTGAATGAATGCTTCTAAAATAATAAGCATCATAATTCATTTGCTAACTCCCGCTCATCCCAACCATCCTTGCTAGAAAATATAAGAAGAGGAGAGAGAAAGAAGTGGATAGGGTTTGGAGACCATAACTTAAAAATCATATGCTCAGCTAATTAAGAGAGTTTTCTGGCATGATTTAGACAACCTATACTCTATGTTTTATTTCAATTCCAAAGTGTATATAAAAATATTTTTCTTAAGCTTTGGGAAAGTTTCATGACTATGTAATTTTTAACATAACACTGTGCACTCTACTATGAATAAGTTGACTATAACAATACAAATTTACACTGGTTTATTTACTATGTTTGAATTTCTAAAGATTTTGGATAAGTGTGCCACTTCTAAACCTCTGTGCAATTAACAAAATATGTTAAATCAATATTCTATATAGTCCATATAAATTTAGCATTATTATGAAATATTTTGATATGTATCTAAAATTTGTAAAAAAAAATGTAAAACTAGACGATTCAAACACTTTATTTTAAATCTTTAGTTATACACTACACATGCATTGTTATGCATTTCATGACATTTTAAAGTTCTATTGTGAAAATGAAAGTAAACCGTAAATTCTCTGCTTCGGCCCAATGCAAACATATAATTATTCTATACTACTCTATTCTATTATGACCTCTGAATTAGCTATGTTCTAATTCTGCTCTACACTTGTTTAAGTAGGTGGGAAGTGGTAAAAAGGGAGTTATAGGCAGGCATTGAATCATGTGCATTTTGTGCATCCATAGTAGCATATGAGTTTAAATTATTTTGTTTCCATGCTTTATATAGTATAAACCTTGTTCTATTATAAGTTGAATAAAACTATGAATTCTATGTGTTCTTGCTCATTTAAATTAGAAGTTGTGAATTGAATACTATTATGGATAAAGGTTGACTATTGAGTCTTGTACTTATATTAGTATTTAAAATAGTTCATGAAAAGGGAATGATCTTGCTCAGTAAGTTGGTTCTAATAGGGAGCATAAGTTTTGGGTCTGCAAGGTACTCATTGTTTTGCTAGTTTATAATTTATATAGGTATTTTGTTGGAATTGTTGTATTTTGATTTTTTTTTTTTGTTATTCTAGATGTAATGCAAATCCGTAGAGGAGTTTATGTATATTTATGTATTTCATTTTATTTGTTGAGAATTAGATGGTTATGAGAGTGAAGGATGTAATTGAGGGTTGAGAAATCTATAGGATTTGCAGGTTAAATTCCTCCATTAAGTCCTTGGATGTTACAAAAAGGTCTCCTATTGTGGGCTTTATTAAGTCCATTGTGGTTTTATTAAGTCCAATGGGGTCCTATGGTCATCTCATAGTTTAATCTCGCATCTTGCAACACATCACATTTAGTCTCAAAACAAATGACAAGGGCAATGGTAAGAATTTCCATACCATCTTACTTCTATTGTCCCAGCTCATCCCTAATATCATAATGAATGGGTGAGTAATAGTGAGGATATTCTCCTTCACCTCTCTATATAAAAACTAATGATAAAATTTAATATAGTACCAAACATTTTTAACAACCTCGATTGATTATTTTGTAATACGATATAATTGTTCTTCAATTCCCTAACAACTAAAATTGTTGAACTGACTATTGGAGATTGGCAAAGATTAACTAGTAGCATGTTGTTCATCAAATCCCTCTTTTATTTTTTCCTCAATATAAACACTACACTTACTCATAAAATATATGGCAACCACTTTTTTCCTTATAACTCTAGTTGGAAGATGTTGAGACAGCATATGTATAATAAATAGATAGAAGTTTTTTTCATCATATGTATGCACCAATTTTAATTTAATAACCACCTACAAAAAAGCAAAGTGTTTTTACAATAATAACTTATATAAAATAACTATTAAAGTAAAATGTTTATTCATTAACACTGACAAATAATTTTGCCTTTGAGCACTTTGTTGCTTATCTAGCTCAATACTCTTGGTGCTCTAACTTTAAAGTATTTTGCACATTTTTTCCTCAATTTTAATGTGACTTTATAAGCTAAGTACTATAATGTTATGACATGTTTATTGATTATGTATTAGGTTAGGACATTTTGTTCAAGACCGTAACCTCATAGTGCATTATATCTTTAATCAATCATTTTAAGCTACCCCATGGACATCAAGAGAATGCTTTTTGATCTTCAACTTCTGCATCATCTTAATAAAAATAGTATTACACTTATCATAGTTGGATAGGACATTATTTACAAGATAATATAAATTTAACTTCCAACACATCACACCTCTTAGTGCACAGCTTGAATGATTTCTCTAAAATTAAGTTCTTAAAGTTTTCATATCTATGTAGGTAATTAATAATAAATCTTGTACTTCTACTAATTTCCATGAATTCTTCCTCAAATGAAATTTCTTCAAATTCCAACCCAATTATCAGTGCAAATTCATCTTCCTAATGTTGAACATAATGTGAGTCGCTCTATTCTCTTCATTGTTGGACACCCTAGTAGTTGATGAATTAGGGCTCCAAAAAACTATAGTTTAAGTGCTTGAAAAATTTATCAAGGTAGGGATTTCTTATAAGATCAAATACTCCAAATCGTTTAAAATTTTTATTCATTATACTCCTAGCTCTTTTTGTAGTTTGAGCAGTGCAAAGTCTATGTAATTTGAGCGAGATTTGATCATAGTTTGAACAAGCTTTTAGCCTGATTCGAATGTTGTTATAACCAGAAATATGATATCTAAAGAGGTATATGGTTTAGGATTTGGCATTGGAATAAAGCTTGAAACACATATTAAAACTTCTCATATTGTTTAAAATATAACCTGCAAGGCTCAATTCTTGATAATGAATGCTTTGAACCTAAATAACCGAAAGTATAATAATACAAATCTTTTTTTTTGTAATAATAATAATAATAATAATACAAATCTTAAACATACTATGATTAAAAAATTGAGAGCATTATAATAAAGGGAAATTTACGTACATACCACTTTATATTATCCTATTTACATATCTAACATCAAAATTTTAATATTATATGCATACCACCCTATATTATTTTAATATCAAACATGCCACTCATATTTCCTTTCTGTCACATATATTTCATTTCTACCATTCATATTTGATATGAAAATGAACTATAGTGGTATGTATACAAATAACAACAACATCAAACCTTTGTCCCACTACGTGGGGTCAGCTACATGGATCATTTTTCACCATTGTGTCTTGTTAAAAGTCAAATTCTCAATTAAATATAATAAAGAAAGATCATTTCTAATATTTTCTAACTAAATCTTTTTATGATGTTATGTATGTAATATTTAAAATTTATGTGTTAAATATATAAATATAATAGTATAGGATGGTATGTATGTAAATCCCCCTATAATAAAGCTTTGTTGGCTATGCTTGAGATAATAAAAGGTGCTAAGAAGATAAAAATTTACATAATCTGTTTGCTTAGATTTAGGCTTATAATTTATTTTAATATAATAGAGATAATTTTATTTAAATATTTTTTAATTTTTTATTATAAAATAAATGGTGATGATATTTGATTAATAATCACATGCAATGTCAAAAATTTTAAAATTAACGTACATATTTATTCAAATATGATTATCATGAAGTAATCTCCGAACTGTTTTTTTAATTCGTTTCCGCTGTTCTTGCCATTCTCTTAATGCTAAAACCCTAAAACCCTCGAGCCTCCGACGATAAGCGCAATCGAAAGCCACGCCTCGTCTACCCATGTTCTCCCCGGCGACGAGGAAATCTTCACTACTTCGGCAGAAAGATCGTAATCAATGGGGTCATGCAGCTTCGGCTCCACCTGTTTCGTCTCCGTCGACGCCTCTTCCTTTGGAGCAGGCCAGCGGCTTTCTTTTGACCCCTTCAATCCCCAACCGTCCTACGACTGGCACGCCAGCTCCTTGGGCCACTCGCCCATCCGTAGCTGTGAGGTAGTAATGTACTAATGTTCGGCCCCCGCTTGAATCTCTTCTCCGTAGAGCCCTTTCTTAGTTTCCTAAAGTTATTCTTTTCCAGCATATTAGGGATGCTGGATTTGAACTTAGGCTTTTCTTCTATCTATTGTTTATTCGTTGGCTGCCGATGTTTCTGGTATGTGATCCAAACTGGTGTGAAATATGTGATATCGCTGACTATTAAGTTTTTTGCATGAGAAGCAGTTTTGTTCATCTTGTCATTGAAAATGATACACCTTGATGGAGCTCCTCGAATGAATAAGAATAACAACCAGAGACCTTGCTGGCAGGGCTAGTTTGTCTTGAAGTAAATGGATTGGAAATAAATGGCACTTACTTTTTGGAACTAAGTTATAAGCGCTTGTGATGCAAGAAAAAATTTGGGAAGGGCCCCAAATTTTTGCAAGCAAAAAGTAATGCTTCATAGATAATAGAAAATTACATAAATTGCCAAAAAAGATACAAAATACTTCAAAAAGACACTTTTATATCATAGTAGAAAGACACTTACAACTTCTGACTCTTACAAACACGAACAAAGACCACATCTAAAGAAGCTTGCATTCATCGAGAAGAATGATACATTTGGAGTGATCACCATGGAGAGAAGAAGAGGTTAAAATCACCTGTTTAATCATTCGAAACCACTGTGTTAACATTACACACACCCATGTTATCCACTTCTAAATTGTCTTGAAATGAAACAGGAGCTAAATAATCATTCACACCAGGAGCAACACCCTCACCATCCTCATGATCATCAAAATTAACATTACAAACATCCTCCGGAACATGTGCATCAGCCTTCAGAACCACTGAAACAATGGGAGACCCACCATCAGAAATAACTAAGGGAGGCTCCACAAGACCAACATCAATGGAGTGAACAACAGCCCCAGCTGCCTCCACCCCAAGATAAAAAACCACTCCATTACCCGCACTAATGAGGACCTCATTAGAAGACGTAACATGACACAAAGGATTAAAAGAAACAACACCAACATTTCCATCAACAACAACATTTTCCACAACACTAGTTTCATTCCCAACAGTCTTAAGAGGATTAGCAGAAATAGTAGGACCATTCACCGGGATAGAGGACAGGATTCGACACTCCCCCCCTCACATGCCTAAGAGCTTTACATTGATCACAAAAGGGAGGGGAAGCCTACATCTCAACACTCTGGATGTATCCAAACTTATCAGGACCGAGCCATACTTTTTTCGGATACTTTTTAGTGATGTCAAGTTCTACCAAGACACGTGCAAGAGAAGGCCAAGAACCAACGGAGGTGGCGTTGTCAACTTTTAACGGGCGGCCAAACAACGAGCCCAAAGCGTGAATAATTCGAGGAGAAAATAGATGAGGCCGTAAATTGGGGAATGAAATCCAAATGAGAATAATAGAGGATTCAACACCCATATCAAGGGAGGGAGACCATTTGGTTAATTTCATGTAGCAATTATAAATAAGGTAAGATTTGTGGCATAATACCCTGCTATAATCCATATCACTCATCAATTTAATCAGCACATGAGAAAAATCAAGCAAGGTTATCTAGAAATCAACCATGAGCTTAAGGTTGAAAAAAAACCTTAAGCTAGGGCGACCAGAAGGAAAAAAATCAACTAAGACATACTAGAAGGGTGCCACAAGCGAAATGATCTCCTCCTTTGAGATCCACACATATGGTAAACCCCGAAAGGTAGTCGTTTTGATCTTCGGAAAACAAACATCAGAGGCAGAACCAGATAAAGCATCCAAGAAAGAACACGACTTCTTGGATCCATCCAAAAAATCAGGATCCAAGAACCGATTCGCTGCCATACAGGCCACGAATGACCGAAAGGGATGAAGCTGAAAACAAAAGGCACAAAAAAATCAAAGGAAAAAAAAGGAAAACTTTCCTTAATCCAGAGAGACGACAAAGGCAGAGAAGCCCAGGTGGAGCCGAATGGATGATGCTCTAGCTCCGCAGGAGAGCGTCGCCAGAGAAAGCTTTGAAAGAACATGATTTTCTTCATACTATTAAAAATTATATAAAATTAATTTAGGGTGGGCAAAAAAGAAACTCATTTTAGCTTAAACAAATAGAAAAAGTGAGTGAGTTTGTAAGAAATAAATTTCTGCATAACAAATAGAGATCAATGAAACTCACCTTAAAAATTCAGTTTCAATTACTTTCAAATGCTTGGATTGAAGCAATTGGCCTTTAATGTAGAGTAGGTTTATGTTGGCAATATGATCCATAGGAAGATTAGATTTTGATCACTCATATATATATGTTTTTGCATAAAAGTAAGAGCCAATCCCAATATATCAAAGAAAAAAAAGGGTGACAACTACCAGTGCAATTTATTGTCAAACATACAAAGAGGAATTACATCAGTCAAAAACTTTATCCAAGCAGAGAAGTAAATTTTATGTAAGAACAAAGAGGGGGAGAAACTAGTTAGGCAATGATCCATAAAAAAAAATACAAGAGAGTCCTCACAAATTGATAAAAATAACCTAAAACAGTGATGGTGGGTGACTGTTAAGAGTAGTATGGTAGTCAAAGTTTTTTGCTAGATCTTGTATAGGCATGCTCTTCCTGTCAAAGATCTTTTGATTTCTTTCACGCCATATATGAAAGTGCAGGCATAATCATTAAGCACAGGTCATTTCATCATACTTTTTGAATTTGCCCCAAAAAATAATAATAATGTTTCGAGGGACTGTTTGGAGCAATCACAAGCATCATAATTGTTTATAATACAAAAACATGTTGGAATAGTTGTGCTAGGGTGAAAAAGAACATGGTTCTCCATATTAACATGCCAAAGAACACACATCCCATATGTTTGGATATTATGCTTTGCAAGTGTATTCTTGGTCCTATGCTTGCCCATGAGGGCCAACCAAAATGCAGAAGGTTGCGCAAGAATCTTTTCCGCTCTTGAAATTAAATTAGCCCATAATTTTATGGTATAAGGATCTTCGAACGAGAGCTTTGTAGAAGCGATGCTGAATTGAATGGTATTTGTGAGTTTCCAATCAATTTATTAAGTCTTTATGAAGATTTGGGAAGCTAACAGTCCACTCATTTTGCAAAGTGTTTGATCAAGGTTCTCATAAATAAGATTATTCTCAGGTTGTTAGACCAAGTATATAAATTGTCTATTGTGAAAATGTCATCAAGGCCCACACTCTGGAGGCAGTGTTAAATTCCATGAGATTTGTTTACTTCTCATCCCCTCCACAATTTTTTAGAATTGAATGTATAGCAATTCAAAATTCCAAGCATTATGCAAGGAATACTTTAATTTTAAGAGATGTCTATTATATCCTCCCATAACCTTCTACGCTTACAAGAATCATTGGAATCTTATACGTAAGAGAACATAAATTCCGAATTCTGATCGTTAACAGTTGTGAATAATTTGGTCGCTGCAGAATAACTACCTTGTCTTGAGCTTGTTAGATTCATTCCACCTAATGACGATCATTCCTCCCTGATAGTTTTTGTTTGCTAGAACGATCTTTTTCTCATTTATTTTGTATTTTGTTGCCCGACCTTATGTTGTGGGATAAAGATTTAATGTTGTTGTTATTGTGCCATGAATTTCTTCCTTTCTGATTTTCATTTTAAGAAGACAATAAGTATCAATAGACCAAAATGAGCAACAAACTCTCTGATGGCCTTAAAGGTGAGTCTCCAAATGAGATCAGTTAGAGTATGGCAACGCATGTGATGGAAGATCAGGCTAGAGTATGGCAACACAGGTGATGGGAGGCTTTCAATGCAAACTCTAGCATATAATCCAATCGGATTTTTACAGCATTTCGTGCATCCACCCCAATATGATTGCCAATCTTACTAATGACGTCACTGAAAATGTTCCAAGTCCAGATGTGGAAAGACGATCTAGGAAACTGTTTATTTGGTTTATTCTTTGTGTTTTTGACAGTTTTAGCTATGCTATTTTTTCACCCCGACTGCTTGTG
Source organism: Dendrobium catenatum (assembly GCF_001605985.2). NCBI lineage: Eukaryota > Viridiplantae > Streptophyta > Magnoliopsida > Asparagales > Orchidaceae > Dendrobium > Dendrobium catenatum. The sequence continues at coordinate 362,928 of NW_021318921.1, forward strand.
TTTCATTAAAGTTGTTGTTAGGCTATTTTTTTGTTTGGGCATATCATGACCTTTGATTCACAGACACGGACACGCAGACACGGATACGATACGACACGGACACGAGACACGTCAGTTATTGAAAATATAGGACACGGACACGGGTTAGACACGGTATTATAGTTATTATATTTAAAAAATAGTGTATAAAAATTAAATAAGTATAATTTTAAAAATAATTTGAAAATAATAAGTCATTTAACTAGAATTTGTGTTTGAAATGATTAGTATTAGGATGTCAAGAGTCAGGCTTCAATGTCATTTATCAGTCACTGAGAGAGGAGATGAAAATACCTTCATTGCCAAAAAGAAATGATAATGAGAATATTCGATGATTGGGTATTAAGTGCGGACGTTGATTTGGTGTTATGGGTAAAAAATAAGAAATTTAGTTTAAATTCCGTCAAATACAATAAATTATATTTAAAAAAATTCATAAAATATTTAAGATATGCGTGTTGGACACGCGTGTCCAATTTGCATTTAATATTTTTTAATCGGACATGTTTTCAGCGTGTCCGACACTTGTCGGAGGAGTGTCGGAAGAGTGTCGTGTCGGATATGGTGTCAGACACTGCACGCCTCTTTGAGGAAAAGTGTCGGTGCATCATAGATCATGACCATTTTAAGTAATTTGTAGCCATTATTTTAGCTGCAATTATTGATTTTGTCCACTAGTGTGCAATTTTTTTTAGCTTGTAAATACGAATGAACAGGCATAATCAGGCTCCAGCTAAGACAGAATCTTAATGAAACAAATTGTACTGAAGATCTCATGGATGGGTAAATTATATGCATTATCTTAATTAATTCTTTTACTGAAAGAGGTTTTGATGTCTTCCATAAAAGGGAAAGGATGTATATCCACCGAGTTGTTCATCTAATTGTTTTGACATAGCTTGTGATATTTGATCCTGAAAAATATACCGCTTCTTTAGAAAATCTATTCATCTACGTTGATTTATCATTTCATATATTAATTTTTGAAGTTTATTTTTTGGTTGGTTGGGAATTGTGACAATGCTAATGATGCTGATCATGATTTATAGATTTATATTTTTATATTCTTCCTTTCATTGAATTTAATATCTCTGATTAATTTTCTTATATGATTATCATTTCATACGGTGGGTGATACACTGATACTTGAAGGAATCTGGAGCATCTATGAGACTATGATGATACTAATCTAAGGGAAACATACCTCTCTTTATTATTTGAAAAAAATCCATAGCAGATAATATGACATTTAACATTCTGTACAGGAAGAAATAATAAAAATGCTGATGCATGCAACACTCACTAATTAAATGGAAAATTTATTTAACCGTTTTAGGTTCAGATCTGAGAAATGGTAAAATCCTTCGTTTCTGTCATCAGAATTCCGACTACAAAGGATTTAGAGAAGGGAACTGATGTTGATCAAACGAAACCAGTTTATGTCGGGGACTTTCCTTGTCATCTTCGTGATGCACAAGAGGAACTGCTGCATGAGGTTTCATCAGGTATGTATTTTGTCAGGGTTGGGCTTTAAGATGACTTCGTAGAAGGTCTGTGGGGATATTTCTACTGATTATCTCCATGTATTGAGCCTTTGTTTTTGTTTACTTTTGTATGAGCGTAGGTGATAAGTTGTTCACAGGTGGCATGGATAAGGGAACAGGACTTTGTTGGATAATATGCGGAAATAAGCTTTATATATGGAGCTATTTATCAGCCTCTGTTTCAAATAAATGTGTAATTCTTGAAATACCTTCCTCTGTCTTAGAAATAAGTGATGGAAACAGGAAAGGAAAGCATTTTAATCACTGGATGGTCTGCATAGTTAGATGGGATGCTGTTTCTGCAAAGACTGAGAAGGTGTTACGACACTGCAATTCCGCTGGTGTTATCATCTGCCATATGAAGACTCAAGCTCTTGTATATTGGCCTGATATTTTTGCGGAAAGTAGAAACATGCCAGTTTTTAGCCTTCCAACTCCCTTGGATGTCAGTGAAACCAATTTTCATAATGAAGGGAGAAAAGATGCCAACGAGCACCAAGAAATTTGTTTGGTTGGAAGCGTTCACCTGTCTGAACACCATCATATTAACTCTATTATTGCCGCCCCAGTTTCTGGCAGTTCTAAAGAGTGCATTGCAATAGCTTGCCAATCTAGTGGCAAGTTGTGGCATTTCTATTTTACTCCATCTGGAATTTATAGGAAAAAGATCCGTCATGACATATTTGGTGCTGGTTGTGTTAGTCATTCTCAGACAAATAAAAGGTATGCAAGATCACTCAACTGGCATCTTCAGCCACATGCATGCTCAGAAAAATCTGGTTGGCAATTCTTTTTGTTGACAGACCGTGAAATTCAGTATTGGAATGTCATGCTCACACCTGAGGTAAATGTAACAAAACTATGGGTGAACGAGATTGTTGGTAATGATGGCGATCTGGGCATTAAGAAGGATCTGGCTGGGCAAAAGCACATCTGGCTTTTGGACATGCAGGTGGATGAGCGTGGTAAGGAAATTAGTATTCTTGTGGCAACATTTTGCAAGGATCGGCTAGGCGGTTCAAGCTATACTCAGTATTCTCTCCTAACAATGATATGCAAAGCTGGAAAGAACATCAACACAGAGAATTCTGCTGCAATGAGTGCTAGGGTTTTGGAGAAGAAAGCACCTCTTCAGGTTATAATTCCTAAGGCAAGAGTGGAGGATGAAGAGTTCTTGTTTTCTATGAGGCTTCGTGTTGGAGGCAAGCCTTCTGGTTCTGCAATTATATTATCTGGGGATGGGACTGCAACTGTGACCAATTATCTTAGAGGTTCTATACGGCTTTATCAGTTTGATTTACCATATGATGCAGGAAAGGTTCTAGATGCTTCTGTTTTCCCTTCTGCTGAGGATGATGAAGAAGGGGCATGGGTTGTTCTGACTGAAAAAGTCGGAGTGTGGGCTATACCTGAGAAGGCAGTTTTACTTGGTGGAGTTGAACCTCCAGAGCGAAGTCTATCACGCAAAGGGAGCTGCAATGAAGGAATCACACAAGAAGAAAAAAGAATTCAGGCTTTTGGCGGAAATATGGCTCCTAGAAGAGCTAGTTCTGAAGCTTGGAGTTCTGGAGACAGACCAAGATCGGTGATAACCGGTATTGTGCAGAGAACTGCCCAAGATGAAGAAGCGGAAGTTTTACTTGGCCGTCTTTTTTGTGATTTCATGATATCTACTGAAGTTGAAGGTGCATTTGAGAAGCTTAGTTTTAAAGGAGCATTTGAAAAAGAAGGTGAAACAAATGTTTTTGCTCGCATGAGCAAATCCATTGTGGATACACTGGCTAAACATTGGACTACAACTAGAGGAGCTGAACTTGTGGCATCAGCTATTGTGTCGTCCCTTTTGTTAGATAAACAGCAAAAACATCAAAAATACCTTCATTTTCTTGCTCTGTCCAGGTGTCACGATGAACTTTCTCTCAAGCAAAGTAAGATACTGGCGCCGTCTTTTGGCTTTTTTCTTAGTGTGGAATTGTGTCATGGGTATAGAAGTTATTTTTTGGCTTTAGGTTAACGAAAAATTTGGATACCTAATTGAAAAAATGAAGAAAACTGTTGTGCCATAGTATCCTAATACTTGAAGCAAAACGATCATGAAGACAGTAATCATTGATATGTATATATATATATATATATATATATATATATATATATATATATAAAATTTCTATTCTCTTTGCACATTTTACACAATCCATCAACATATTTGAATGATTATGCTTTAAAGTTGCTAAAATCTATTTTTACATTCTCAATGAGTTTTAGCAAATTTAATTGTTAGCCGTTCAAATATATTTCTGGATATTGTAAAATGAGAAAAGAGGATGGACTTTATCATTCTAAAAGAGTATACACGTAGAGAGAGAGGGAGGGAGGGAGAGAGAGAGTATTATCTTTTTAGAATTATAGGAGCTCATATTTTCATATACGTTATGGCGGTTATGCTATTTATCCATATATTTGTGATGGGCCTTGGAAGTAAAAACAACAAATAAAAGAGAAGAACAACGTAGGAACACAAAGATAGGGCTGATTTTATTATTTCTCCTTCAATAATAAAACAAGATATAATTGATCTACTATTCGAGAGATAGATTCTTCTAGAACCCTAGATGACGCTAGGAACTCACAACAAACACTAGGAAAATGAACTTAACAATATCCTCCCAAAATCATAGACAAACTCCCTCTTAAATAGCCTGAGAATACAATAACACAATTAGAACCTTTCTTAATATGCATAAATATAATTTAGGAAACGTTTCTAAATAAATAGAACTTTCATAATCAACATAAACATAATTTAGGAAACCTTCCTAAATTATTAAACATGATTTATTCCTAAATAATTAAATATGATTTAGAAAAACTTCATAAATAATTAAACATGAATTAGGTAGCTTTCCTAAACAATTAAATATATTTTAGGAAACCTTCTTAAATAATTAAACACTTTCTAAATAGCATAAATACAATTAGAAAACTTTCCTAAACAACTTCTCCCTTGATTAAAAGCCTTCATAAATAATTTTTCTTAATTAGAAACTTTCCTAAACAACTCCTCTTGATTAGGAACCTTTTTAAATAGCTTCCCCCCCCCACCCCCAACAAAAAAAAAAAGTATAAATACTCTCTCTCTAAAAATGCACTTTTGCCTCAAGGTGGAAGGATGAAAACTATCTATTGATCAACTTGTAAGGTTCGCATGTGGCTTTGAGCTATGGCAAATCCTTTCACTTGATAAGTACCTTCTGAATAATTAACCATGATGCTGAGAATAATTTGACAACTTTTTTTAAGGGGAATAAAATGTATGATGCAGTTATGCATAACAGACTTGGTTGGGACATTATCTCGATGTAAGTTGTAAAAGAGCTCTATGGTATATCTGGATTGCATAAAAGTCATGAACTATACAGGAATGGGCAAAACATGTGGGTCTACATCCATCTCCCACCATATGAACTAAATTCTTGAGAACCGAGATGAATAGGTGTAGCTCTTGCTGCAAGATATTCAGCTAGTTTCACATCGAAACTAGGATGCAGTGACGCTCCAACTCCCCATAGCTTCTTCCTCCTCCAATGTAATAGTTGTCGTGATCCCTCCATGTTTCCCCCGAGTATCGACGGTGGGAATCCCACCTTTCTTCCCTCCGCCTCACATGACCCAATCCCCATGCAGCCCGATCCCCTCTTTCTCTGGTCGTCCACTCCTCTTGCCCCAAAAGTCCTCCCATAGTGGTCAACCACCCCACTACCTTCACCATCAAACTCCCTTCATGCCACCCCCATCTGAAAACCCTATTCTGCCCCTAATCGAAGCCCAATGAGGTGGCTCTTTACCCCCTCCTTCTTCGATGACCCACACCCTTTACTCGAAATGCTTCCCATAGTAGTCGGCTACCCTACCACCTACACCAAAAAAATTCCTCTTTGTCCTCTCAACCGAAAACCCTAATCCTCCCCTTATCGGAGCACTAGGAGGTGGCTCTTGATGGAAGAAACTCTTCTCGTCAAACTCCTCTCCGATCTCCTTTCCCTTCGATTCAGCCAAGGCAATTCCAGCCAAATCTTGATTAGGGTTAGCCATCAGAACCACTAGTGGAGTTTATGATTGCATCTCTAAGAGCTTCCTCATCATCTCCTCTAGAATTTTCTTTCCCTTTGATTTAGCCCTAGGAATAGCAGGCTAAGCCTTCGATTGCATCTCAATCAGTTTTCTTATCATGCCTTCCAAGTTAGAAAGCCTTCCTTCCATGGATGAAAACCTCTCTCCATGTCGGATTTGATTTGCTCCATCTTACTTTCCAATGCCTTCACCTTCTTTGCTCAGTGCCATAAGTCCCAAAAAAGTGTTTTGATACCAATTTGATAGCCTTGGAAGTAAAAACAACAAATAAAAGAGAAGAACAACATATGAACACAAAGATAGGGTTGATTTTCTTATTTCTCCTTCAATAATAAAGAAATATACAATTGATCTACTATTCGAGAGGTAGATCAGCTCTCCCAGAAACCCTAGACGTTGTTAGGAACTCACCACAAACACTAGAAAAATAAACTCAGCAACATCATTGCAAAACCATAGACAAACTCCATCTTAAATAGCCCTAGAATAAAGTAACACAATTAGAACCTTTATTATTCAGCATAAATATAATTTAGGAAACCTTTTTAAATAAATAGAACCTTCATAATTAACATAAACATAATTTATGAAACTCCACCACTTCTGCTACTAGACTCCTTTACTGTTGTCCCCCCATCCGAAGATCCTATTCCACCCCTTATGGGAGCCCTAGGAGGAGGTTCTTGGTGAAAGAAACTCTCATCATTAAACTCTTCCTGTTCGACTCTTTTTCCCTTGGTTGTGGTCAAGGGAATCCCGATCGAATCTAGATTGAGGTTAGCCATTGGAACCATCGGTAGAGTTTTTGTTTGCATCTTCAAGATCCTTCTTAACATCTACTACACCCCTCCAAATTGGTTTTCCATATAGTTTTTCATAAATGAAAACCTTTCTTCCATGGTAGAGCTTCTCTTCCACGCTGGTTTTGAATTGTTCCATCTCGCATTCCAACTCCTCCACCTTCTTTGCTGCCATTCACTTATCTATGTCCCAAACCGCAAAAATCAGCAAAAAACAGCAACTAAAATCTTCAAACTGCAAAAATCAGCAAACTAGAGGAGATATGCAGCATAAATATGCGAGGAGATCGAAGATTTTTGTCCAGGAGACTGCTTTGATACAAATTTGATACGTCTTGGAGACAAAAACAACAAACGAATAATATAAGAACTGTAGAAATACTAATAATAATGGTTAATTGTGGATCGTAACTTCAGTTTGAAGGAAATATATATGTGATCTACAATTCGAGGGGTAAATCGGCTGTCCTAAACAACCTAGACGCCGCTAGGAAGCCCTCAAAGAAAAAGTTACATCAAAACCTAATCAAAATCCTCATAACAAAATATACCATAAACTTAGTCTTAAATAAGCTTCTCCTCATTCCCACCTAAATCAGCCCCTCTTCATAATATATTTCTATCTCCAATTTGAATTTCAATCAGTAAATCCTTCCTGATTAATCCTGAATCAACCCCCCCCCCCAAAATATATTTTCCTCTCAAATTTGAATTTCAATTAGGAAATCATTCCTAATTAATCCCTTAATTCATCTTCTCACATAATGAATTAATATTTTACTGAGTCCCCTAAGGGCTGCTGATGATTCTCACTTCTCATCCACTATAGTCTTTCTTGTCCTCTGATAATCTCTCTTATTTTCATTTATTTTCTTTATTACTTTTCATTGTCTTTATTTCCAGGAGGCCTTATTACCCCAATTGGAAGCAAAGCCATGGACAATAAAATGGGTGAACTTCTTGATTGCCATATCTGAGAATTATTTAAACATCCTTTTGGGATTAAACTATTTCTAGTTGATAAATCTTAACTGCTAAGTTCAATCTATTTATCACTACACGGCTTGAATGGTGACAAAAGTACACAACTAAATTCATTATATTGATTATTTTGAGATTTTTTTCCTTGTTGCTTGTTTTAACTCTATTCAATTTCTTTCTGTTGTCATTAATCAACGATGGTCTATGATATGAATAGATGCTAATAATGCTTTCTTTTATGAGGTTCTTCTTGAAGCAATGTATATAGAGACCTCCTTGATATATTGCTCGAGGGGTGAATAAGATGAAAAGTTATAATGGATTTATGTGGAGCCCTAAGTTTGGTTTGACAAACTCTAAGAGGCTCTTGATTTTTGCTATATATGTTTATGGTATCCTTCTTATTGAAACTTATATTTCTAGCTTTACTAAGGTGAAGCAGTCTTTGAAGGAGATATTTATCACGTAAGATCTAGGATATCAGAAACATTTCTTGGTATCAAATTGTAGAGAAAATAATGTATTTCTTTCTCATAAACAAAAAATGTGTAGTTCTTGAAGAAATTGTTTTTGGATTTAAGCCTGCTCTAGTGGAGACTCTGCATTCTGCAATCATCTAAGACTGTTGAAAGCTATAAAGATCCCTCTCATTATTGATGTCTTGTTGGCAAATTTATATAGCTGTTACACCATCTTACATATATTTTTTCATTTGTGTGGTCAATCAACATATGCAAAACCTAATATATATTGTGTAGCTATCCTAATAATTTTAGGATATATTAAAAAATTTCTTAGAGAGTGGCTTCACTCTTAGAGATATAATGTCAAATGGGTATATAGGTGAAAAGGTTGGAGCAGCTCCACCGGAAGATATGATTAGAGAGATTCACCTTAGATGGTTTGGTTGCATAAAATGCCGGACTTCCGATGACCTGATTAGGAGATTAGATGCATTAGATTTGACCTATGTTAAGCAAAGGTAGAGGTTAGAAAATATTAGAAATTATTATTTTTTATTAGATTTAAATGAAAATTGGACTCTTAACATGAGACAATGGAGAAAAAAGATTCATGTAGCTGACCCCACAGTGGGATAATGACTTGATGTTGTTGTATTAAAAAATCTTCATTGAAAACCCTTGTTTGTCAAAAATATAATTATTTAAGAATTTAGGCCTTTTCTGATGTAGAATATGCTTTACCGGTTCAGGATCGAAAATCTACTTTTGGATATTTTATCTTTGTGGGTGGAAACTGGAAACCTTGTATCTTGTGTGTTAAAAGAAAACATTTGTAGCTAGATCAAGTGCTCAAGCTGAATATAGAGCAATGACAGATTCGAACCATAAATTGATTATAAAAATCCAGTTGAAGAATTTGATTTTCCTATAGTTGCTCGATTATCATATTGTTTCACTTTTATGATCCTTCATTATTATAATGAGGCAACTATCTACATTAAAAGCAATCTTATCTTCCATGATAGAATGAAACAATTTAAAGTTGATTGACACTACTAGAGATGCTGTCTTATCAAAGAAGATCATCACTTTAACAAAGCTTTGGGACCTCTTCGTTCTTTTCAATTTTATAACAAACTAAAATTTATGGATATGCATGCTCCAACTCGAGAGAGAGTTCTATTGTAGGAAATTAACTAGACTGGAATGTGTTATATCTGAGAAGTATTAGATTGGTGAGATATGCTTGCATTACATTATGCATTTTTTTAATTGATGATATTCATCTCTGTATTTTCTTTTTTGTTATCTTTGTCGTGTATGCCTATTTATAGTCAATATTTTCTGTCAATGGAAGATTAGAAATCGTCCCTTTCAGTTTTGGAAACTGTTCTAACATTTGTGACCAGAAATTAAAGCACTTTAAAGTTAATTGCGTAAGCTAAATTTGTAGGTTACGCATGTAAGCACATATGGAGAAGCGGAGAAGTCCTATAATCAACAAGAAAAATGTACCATTAAGCTGACTTCTATCGTTTTTTAGAAAATGTCGTAAAGCTGACCTATTATAACCATGCAATTTTGTTATATTTGCTTAAAGTGTAGTTAATGATTTACACTTAACACATGAAATCTATTAGATTCAATCATCTATTCCTCGTTATCTGTCACTCACGCTGCATTTTGTTAATGGAATTTATAGTACTATATTCCAGGTTTGATATCCATAACTGAACTTTGATTGGTACGGAGTATTAGCAAGTGAAATCATAGAAGATTGATTCTTGAATTTTACCTCAGATATCAGCATTTTCAAATTTTATGAGTTGAAAACAAATTGTCCTCTGCGTGAGGAGAGTGTTATGACCATCAATCCATAAGAAAAACTAGTTAAAAAAAACATTACACCGCTGGAGTTGTCAAATCCTGCCATGTAATATTCAGATGAAGTTAGGTGCGTGGGCCTTGCAGGAGTTTGTATTTGTTAATATGTTAAACTTTCTAAAAGTTGTAAGGTGTACTTGGTGCAGTGCTGAAATTTTGTTTTAGCCTATTCTTTTCATGTACTACAGTGAATTATAATTCCCTCTGTCTATTTACTTTTCTGGGATCGCATTCACACGCACTACTGCAGTGAATTAGAATTCCTCGTGTGTTTATATTGACCTTTCTGGGATGGCACAGCTTTCTTTACTTTAATTTCTGTACTGTCAATTTCATTCGGCAGGGCATGCTTTGCTGACCATCATGGAACATGGTGAAAAACTTTCCAGCATAATCCAACTGAGGGAGTTACAGAATATGATTAGCCAAAACCGCTCAAACAACGCTGATACTCTGCCTTCTCAATCAGAGAATCGGCTGGGTGGTTCTCTGTGGGACCTTATTCAATTAGTTGGAGATAAAGCTCGTAGAAATACGGTAATGCTTATGGATAGAGATAATGCTGAAGTATTTTACAGCAAAGTTTCTGATATAGAAGAATTTTTTGATTGCCTTACCCATCACATTACTTATATAATTGGTGAAGATCAACCATATAATATTCAGCTGCAACGGGCTTATGAAATATCAAATGCCTGTTCAATTTTAATTCAGGCTGCCATGCAGTATAGAATAGAAAACCAGACCTGGTATCCTTCTCCTGAAGGATTGATACCTTGGAATTGCCAGCCAGTGGTCAGGGCAGGTTTATGGTGTATAGCATCTTTCATTATGAAACTGTTTAAAGAATCAGCTTTAATTGACAGCTCAAGGAAACCAGATCTGTGGTCCCAGTTAGAGGTACTAACTGACATCTTACTGGAGGCATATACTTGCTCTATCACTGCAAGAATTGAATGCGGGGAAGAGCATAGGGGTTTGGTGCAAGAATACTCGAGGAAGAGGGATGAACTGCTTGATTCCTTGTTGGAACTAACCAAAAGATTTGCAGATGCGAACTACCAGGTGAGTGTTTAGATTCTAGAGATAAGTAGCTAAAAATAAACTTTTCCTGGGAAAAAGTTCTTGTTCTTAATTATTTTAAGATTTCTGAATGAATATTCTCAATTACATTTTCCTTTGCTTGGCGTCTATCATATTATTGGTACGTCTATAAAGCAAAAATAATAGTGTAAACAAGTTGTATTGGCTATTAATCTGGAAAAAAACACAAATTATTCTTCATTTGAATACTTAGTAAAATTTGATCTTGTAAACACTTTGCTTAATATGGGTATCTTTTTCAAAAATTTTTGCAATCTTGTATTTACCTTTTTTCTAGTTTATGAAGAAGTACAACAACAATAACAATAACAACAAGTCTTTATCCCACTATGTGGGGTCGGCTACATGAATCCTTTTTCTCCATTGTGTCATGTTAAAAGTAAAATTCTCATCTAAATCTAATAAAGAAATGTTATTTCTAATATTTTCTAACAAAGTTTTTTTTAGGTCTACCTCTACCTTTCTTAACATAAGTCAAATCTAATACATATGTTTTCCTAACAAGGTCATCCGAAGGCCGCTGATTTATGTAACCAAACCATCTAAGGCGACTCTCTCTAATCTTATTTTTCTCTGGAGTTACTCCAGCATTTTCACGTATATGCTCATTTCGTATCCCGTCTCTAAGAGTAAAACCACTCATCCACATGTGCATCTTTATCTCTATAACACTTGACTTAATATTATGCTTCTCTTTTAATGGTCAACATTCTGCACCATAAAGCATTGCAGGTCTCACTACCATCTTATAGAATTTTTCCTTAATTTTGAGAGGGACTTTTCTATCACAAAAAAAGCCCGATGCATTCCTCCACTTCAACCATCCAACTTGAATTCTACTAAAAATATCCCCATTTATTTCACCATCACTTTGAACAATAGACCTAAGATATCTAAAACGTGTACTCCATTCATATCCCGCACTTCTACAAGAGTTTCATGGGAGTGTTGTTGGGGGTCACTCAGATGTACATAAGACATTCATGAGACTGTATGCTGAATTATATTGGAAAGGAATGAATAAGGACTTAGAGGAAATGGTGGCCAGGTACGAGGTTTGCAAGAGGAACAAGTATATGACTATGACTCCAAGAGGATTACTACAGCCGTTGGCAATCCCAGGCAAAGTATGGGAAGAGGTCTTTATGAATTTCATAGACGGGCTACCACGATCATAGGGGTTTACAGTTATTCTGGTAGGGTGGATAGACTCAACAAATATGCTCATTTCATTCCTCTATGACATCCTTACACGACATTACAGTGGCGGTAGCTTTCATCAGAGAGGTGGTCTGATTACACGGGATACCTGAGTCTATAGTATCCGATTGAGACAATTTGTTCCTCAGTCATTTTTGGAGAGAATTGTTTAGATTACAGGGGATGGTACTGAAGAGGAGCATCGCTTACCACCCTCAGACGTATGGACAGACAGAGGTGGTCAATAGGAGCTTGGAGACACACATGCGATGCTTTACTTCAAAGACACATCGACTGTGGGCTAAGTTGATGGCATGGGCAGAATACTAGTATAACACTTCATACCATTCAGGGTCCCAGATGACTCCTTTCAAAGTGTTGTACGACAAGGATCCACCTCACGTGGTACACTTTGGGCAAAATATCACATCAATTTTTTTAGTAGAGCAGTACTTGGAAGAAAGAGACAAAACATTGGAGGAATTAAAAAGACACATGTTCAAAGTCCAGCAGATTATGAAAAGGCAGGCGAATGAGCACAAGAAGGACGTCCAGTTTGAGGTAGGGGGTAGGGTGTATCTGAAGCTTCACCTTTTCAGGCAGCGAACAGTGGCTATGAGGAGGAATGAGAAGTTGGCCCCGCGGTATTTTGTTCCCTTTGAGATGGAAGAAAGGATCAGAGTTGTGACATATCGACTGAAGCTACCTCCGATCTCTTCCATACATCTGGTATTCCATGTGTTAGAGCTAAGGAGAGCTATAGGGAATCACACCACTAGTCCAAAGTTGCCGACAACATTGACTGAAGATTTGGAAGTGATCTTTGAACCACTAGAGCTGCAAGGGGTATGCTAGGGAGGAGGAGGGATTAAAGAAGTGTTGATCAAATGGAAGAACCTTCTCGATTATGATACTACATGAGAACCTTACGAGAGGATGCAAGATCAATTTTCAGTGTTTCACCTTGAGAACAAGGTGGATCTTTGGGAACGGTGAATTGATAGACTGGTCCAGGAGGGACCAATCCAACCGGCCCAATTGGGCTGATTGGTCTATAGCAGGCGGAGGCCTGCTGTTCGCCTAATCCCAGTCGCCGAGCCCCTGTGGGGCCTATTGTTTGAAAGGAAAACATTGATTTTTGGCAATCTTCGATTAGGGGAGGGGGATGCTTATTGGTGGCTGTTTTAGATATGATCTAATTTAGGAGAGGGACTAATTAGTAATTGAGATTATTTTTGTATGCTATAAATAGAGTGGTTAGGGTTGTGGTATCTTGTTATTGTACTGAATTTGTTCTCGTGTTTTTGTATGCTTAGGTTCTAGAGATGTCTAGAGAAGTAGGAGAGATAGACCCTCCTCTCGAATTGAAGATCAACTATCTGCTCCTCTTCCGCCTCCAGGACTCGCAAATAGAACTTCTGTTTAGGAAATATCGAATAAATCAATAGTTCCACGATATCCTCTACTATGTTAAGGCTTCAAACAATGCATCCCTTAGATTAACCATCAGCCAACGCATGCTTGGTTTATTAGGTGGCTGAGTGGAAACTAATATTATTTAATTTAAGTATTAGTGCTAAAGTGGAGTACTGTACAGGAATCCTATTAGTTAATATATTAGGATTTAAAGTCTAATTGACATCAATTTAATAATTAACAATAATTGTTAATTATTTAATCATTTAACATTAATTGTTAATAGTAATCAACAGAACAATAGTCTATTTATTAATCAAAATTAATTGCTAATAGTGTTTAAAAGTAATTATATATTAAACTTTTAGAAAAAATAAACTTGTTGGAAACTTTTAATAAAATTTAATAATTTGGGAATTAATTTAATTAAACAAATATTGTTATAATACCTAAAATTTTGGATATTACAATTTGCCTTTTGTCTCTGAGTTGTCCATGGAAAGTCCTTCAGGGAACATGCCCAGTGAGTACGAGTTACTATTTTCCTCGCATGCCTCCTTGGTTCTTAAATTTTGGGAGTCAAAGATTGTACCTGGCTCTTGCCAAAATTCTTAAACTCACTAGTCTATTAGTGACGATAGGGAACAGAAGCTACGCATCTTTATTGGGCATCATTGATAATTGATGCTATCAAATATTTCTGTAATTTTATTTTTATTTGAACAATAGTATGTTTTATGTTATTTTCTTTTTTTAACTATCTAATGATGGGAAAGCATCCAATGATCATGGTAGGTTGTGCATGGGGCTTGGTAGACCTTTGGTTTGCTGGCTTGATTGATCCATTCGCTGCTGCTGGTTCACGGGTTAATTGGAGAAGGTTGAGGTTGAACTCCTTCTCTTAGTTGATTGAGCTGAAGTGTAGTAGCTCATAAATTCTCTAAAGGTAACTCATTAAGATGGATTTACTTTTGGAGTGGTCTTGTCCCTTCTCCTTCCCCTTTCTTCTTGTCTCTCGGAATCCCGTGACTTGTTTTAAATGATGGCTGAAATCGGTGCCTTGAGTTCATGTGGGGTTGCTATTTTTCGTGCCTTTGCCTCTTGGATTTCTGGTCGGCTGCTAGTTTCCCGAGCCTGGGCTCTTTCTCGTGGCCTTTTGTGCTTGGTTCAGTGCGGTTCTTTGGATCCCGTAGCCTCTCCTTCGGTTCCTGGGCTTGGGCTGTTTCTCATGAATGAATGGGGGGTTTCCATGCTAGTGATGCTTGTAATTATGTGAAAATTCATAAAGAGAGACTATTGGCATTCCCCTATCTTGCCTATAAATACGAGAAGTTGTAAAGGAAGGGAGTTGATTATTGTGAGCAAAATTGCTATTGACCTGTGGGTTATTGGAAAAGCTTGCGAGCTTTGTCCACCTTCTTTCTCATCCCTTCCGGAAATCTTGCGAGCTCTTTCCAACCTTTCGTCTCGGCTTCTAACATCTTTCGTCTCTCCGCAAGTACCACTCCATCTGCATTCTTCTTCGGAAAGTGAAGCAACTTTAGGGTGTCGTATCTTGGTTGATTTGGAAGCATTTGTTGGGGAAATTGGACAATCTTGCAGTGGTGGACCATCAGTTTGCTAGTTCTATGCACTTATCTTATTTAACCTACATTTCGATGCATGAGAGGAACCCGCTCTGACGGTTGTCTGAGGATAGCATTGTTTTTACTTTCTTTGCTTATTTAAAAACTCTTAGTATTTTCTTGTTGGATTTTGAATGTTTTAGTTGATTATTACTTTTAATAGAATTTGGTTTCATTTCTATCCATTTTTCTCTTTGTGTCGATTTTCTTGCTTGTGTGTCTACATCAATAATCTTTTGGAACATGTGAGGAAACTCATTTTTGAAGTCAGAATGAAGGGATACAATAAAGAAGGTTGGCAATCTTAGTATTCCAAATGCAATTTAGGACAACTGCTCTGTCAAGCAGGTACGACAGTTTGTGTTAAATGAAATAATATACGGATTTGCAACCATTCAGTTAGTTCATGTTTGAAATTGTTTAAAACTGAGAAAAATGCTGAAGATGTACTGAGAAAGGAATTTGTTTGTGATAGAGATATACTATTTACTCCCAGAAAGTCATCCTGGAAAGTTCATTTAAGGAAGGACGCTAGAGAACACCTAATTCATTGTGTTGGGAGTATTCTGCATTAGTCTACATCATCTGAAGTATGGGAGCTCCCTGTAGATCCAACTTCTTCTTAGCTAGAACATGACTAAAAAACAAATCGGTCGTTATACATTTTTTAGGGATTCTAGAATGCTCTACTAGAAAGATGCGGAGGAGATGATGGCCAGCTGTGATATAAGTCAAAGGTACAAATACATGGCAATGGCTCCAAGAGGACTTCTAGATGGACAATACATTCGTTCCACCTTGAGGACAAGCGTGGCTCCTTGTGGGGAGGGAGTATTAACAGCCGAGGGGAGGGAGGGGGAGGGAGGGGAAGGGGAGGGGCACCTTGTGGGTCCCAGGGGAGCTATTATTCATTATGTAAGGAGGAAGAATCAAGGAGAAGTTTTTTAGGAAGGTTCCTAATCAAGGGAGATGTTTAGGAAATGTTCTTAATTGGGGGAACTATTTAGGAGTGTTTCCTATTATATTTATTATATGTTAGGAATGATTTAATAAGGGAAATTTTAATTAGGAAGCTTCCAATTATATTATTATATGTTATGAAGGATTGAATTAGGGAGGTTTTAATTAGGAAGGTTGCAATTATTTTTCTTATGTGTTATGGCTATTTAAGAGGGGGTTTGTCTAGGGTTTGAGGTTATGTTTTGCTGAAGTTTATTCTAGGGTCTGTTGTGAGTTTCCTAACGGCGTTTAGGGTTTGTGGGAGAGCTAATATCTCTCAAATGGTAGATCAAATGTACATTGCATTATTTTTTAAGAAGAAATCCAAATTAAGCCCCTAAATTGGTATTCCTGCTTTTATTTCTTATCTTGTTGTTTTTTACTTCCAAGACGTATCATAATCTCTCTCCCAACTTGTCATTTTTACCCAGTATTCTTAGCATCATTATACAAGTTTTCTCCCCATCTTTTAACAACAAAAGTAATTGACTAAGCCTCTTGCAATTGATTGGACAAATAGGGCACCGTCAATCTAGTTTTGCTCTGCCTCTTTTGCTAGCCTCTAAACTCCTTGTCTCCTCATAAAAAAACTCTAGATTTGATCTTTAGACATCCCTATGATACTTCCAAGCCTCCCCAACCCCCAAAGATTTCACTAGAATCATCTCCCAATCACATATTTCATGACTATAAAAAATCAACCCAAACTAGGCTCCTTATCCTAGTCCTTGTATAGCATCCATTGCACACCCCTAAACAATTTTTGGATATCCTTCATAAACTCTAGAGCACACCTCCTAACATCCTTCCAGAACTTCCAAGATGATCTATAGCCTAAACCCTTATTCATGCCAGAGCCTTAAGGTGGGGAACCCTACGAGATAGTTCTAGGATTGGTTTGACCTCAGATCTTGGCTGTCCCTCTCTTCTTATCCACAACACCAATAAAATTCCTCTGGTCATTTAGTGGTGTTCTTTACATCCTTAGCCATCCACAACAACAATTGGAAGTCTTGGATCCACTCCTCCAAGGCTATGCCAATTTTGTTATCAGAGCCAAAGGCTAGACTTTGGCAATTTCTGCTCAAAGTCTTTTTGTAGTTTCAACCTTTGGTGTCTCGATTCAGCCCAAGAGCTTGAATTTACCATGGCCAGAACGAATGGTCGAACAGAATCTTTAAACCTGAATTATGATTATTCATATATTTTTCTTTTATTAACACATATATCTTAAGGGCCGCTAAGTCTCAAAAAATATTCTAAACCAAAATGATAACTGTTTTAATGTAAATATCTTTATTTTGTAGTGCCATGTTTATGTTAAACATATTATCTTCTTTCATTCATTTAGTTCTTGAGATCTTATCCTAAAAACATTATTTATAACATTGATCAGTTATCATAACTCAATGGACCATCATATCTCTAAACTATAACAATATAATGGAATTTAGAAATTAATATAAATGCTTGTCATAATAAGTACAACAACAACATCAAGCCTTTATCACACTACGGAGGTTGCATGAATCAATTTTCTCCATTGTCCTGCTAAGAGTCAAACTCTTATTAAATCTAATAAAAAATGTCATTTATAATATTTTCTAACCAAGCCTTTTTAAGTCTACCTCTACCTTTCTTAAAGTATGTCAAATCTAATACATCTATTCTCATAATCGGGTATCGGGTCATCAGAAGGACGATGTTTCATGTGACCAAATCATCTAAGGAGTATCTCTCTAATATTGTCTGCCATTGGAGCTTCTCCAACCTTTTCACATATATACTCATTTCACATTCTGTATATAAGAGTGAAGCCACTTATCCACTCGAGCATCCTCATCTCTACAACATTTAACTTGATTTAATGCTTCTCTTTTAATGGTCAACATTCTACACCATAAAGCATTGCAGGTTTCACCATTAAGTTATAGAATTTTCCCTTAAGTTTGAGGGGTACTTTTCTATCACATAGGAAGCCTGATGCATTCCTCCACTTCAGCCATCCAACTTTGAATTCTACTAATAATATCTTCATTTATTTCACCATCAATTTGAACAATAGACCCGAGATATCTAAAACGTATACTCTTATTAATGACTTGATCGCCCAAAGTCACAATCCCCTTTACTAGATCTATTACTAAATTACACTCAATGTATCACTTTTAGATCTACTCGAATGAAAACATTTGACTCTAAAGTTGACCTTCATAATTCAAGTTTACCTTCACCTTCCTCTCTAGGCTTATCAACAAGAAGAATACAATCAACAAAAAGCAAACACGAGGGTACATCCTCTTGCAGATGTCTATTAATAACATCCATGACTAAAATAAAAAGATATGGGCTTAAAGTTGATCCTTGATGTAATCCAACTGAAATATGAAACTTGGTCAAACCACCTTGTGTTTGAACACAAGTAATGCATGCTCCTGCATACATATCCTTAATGACTTGAATATAAGCATTATTAACCCCTTTCTTTTCTAGAACTCTCTAAAGCACTTCTCCATAAACTTTATGATATGGTTTCTCTAAATCAATAAATATCATATGTAGATCCTCTTTATTATCTCTATACTTCTCCTTCAAACCTTTCAATAAATGTATAGCTTCCATAGTATACCTACCCGGCATGAATTCAAATTGATTTTGAGAAATATTAGTATTATATCATAACCTATGCTCAATAACTCTCTCCCATAGTTTTAAAGCATGACGTATTAACTTAATTCATCTATAATTTGCACACTCTTGTGCATCACATTTATTCTTAAAAATAGGAATCAACACACTCCACTCATCCGACATCTTTTTAGTTTTCAAAATAGTATTGAAAAGTTTAAAAGCCAAGAAATTCCTTTATCTCTTAAGCATTTTCATACATTTATTGGTATATCATAAGTCCAACAGCTTTACCACACTTCATTTTCTTTAAAGTCTCTCTAACTTCAGTTTTACTAAGACGTCGATAAAAACAAAAATCTCTATTTTCATTTTGGGTGCTAAGATTATTAAAGTCAATCACATTCTCTCAATATTTATTGAAAAATTTATCAAAATATCTCATCCACCTTTGTTGAATTTCCTCTTCTAATAAAAGCATTTTTTTATCTTCATCCTTGATGAACTTCATTTGAGTTAAATCTGTACTCTCCTATTTCTATGCTTGGCTAACTTATACATTAAATGCTTGTCATAATAATTAATTTAATATAAATCATTTGACAATTCCTTTTATTCAAAGCAGATAATGCAAGAGTTTTAAAACATTCCTGTGCACATAACCATATCCTATTATATAGTATCTGTCTCATTTTAATGTAATATAATTGTTATTGGAGCACCGTCTAAATAGTTCAATTTACGACATTTTTATTTAATTTTCTTTTCCAAAATTTTTTAAATTTCACGTGCGGGTATATTAGCATTTTCAGCTAAACTATGAAGGGGTGAACTCCATTTAATTTACAATTTTTCATTTCATTCAATAGCTTTCTATAGTAAATATTATATAACATTAGATAAATAAATGAAGCATAATAGAAACTCTACTTCATTCATTTGAACGTGACCAATCTTTTCTATAATAAAGGTAAATCATAAATAAAGTTGCGTTAATAGTTAATTCAAGAAGTATCAATAATAATAGCTCCATTTAATTTAGAAGCAAAATTATTACTATAATTCAGAAATATGAGTACTTGCCTTCATGTCAGAAGTTGTCTTGTCATTTAATCCTTAAACTTCACCTATTTTAATTTAATGCCTGTAACAAAATGTGATCACATTATTTAATTATACTTGGTTTATTTTTACTTTTGTTATAGTACATTACCCATTATCAATATTTACAAATATTTACTTTAATAGTTAACATATCCTTACAATGCATATATTGACATTTCATTTTATTTCAAATATTTAGAATATTTAAATATCCTTTGTATTGCTCTTTTAAAATTGATTTAAATTCTAAACTTACTATTTTTTATTAAATTTAATAATATGAAAACATAAAGCTTTACATCTTTAACAATTATTCATTGTTTTCAATTTTATCAATTTATTATTCTAAAATTAAGATTTCCTCTTTTGTGCAAAATTAACTATCCAAAATCCTAACATAACGTAATAATAACTCAAAATTATTAACTTTTTTATCTTATTTTAAGTCTGCAAAGAATAATAAATTTTATTGCTCTTTTAGATTTCTTTTAAATTTAACCTATATATATTTTTCTTTTTTATTTAATTTTTCTAAAATAAAACCTTACAAAATTTTGAATTCTCTTATCTAAATATAAAAATTGTCTTATTTAAGCAAAGTAACACTTGAATATCATTTTAAATGTCAAATTTCTTTAAATAGAAATTACATACATTGATTCTAGTAAAAATTTCTTGAAATTGTAACGGTTCTAGGGTTTCTCAATAAAATATTTAAATTTAAATTTCTTCTAAACTTTTGAAAAGACAAATCTTACTTTGCCACCGAATCACATAGGAGAAATCCGTCATTGTATTTGTTTCGCTATAAGCCGTGATTGCGTGCTTGCTCACTTAAGCCTAGTTGGCTACTCGTCTACTCGGCCTCTGCTTGTTCGCTTGGCCTCCACTTGCCCACTTGGCATCCTCTCTCCCATACTCACCTACTCGGCCTCTTCTCCCCATTTCTCTTTCTTACTCTTGCTTCCCCTCCTTGCTGCCCTCAATCTCTCTTTCATCTCCATTTCTCTATCTCTCGCATTCTCTCTTTCGCTCGACTCCCTCCATATCCCATCTTGAGAATATAAGAGTATAACCAACTAATGTTAGTTCAGTTGAATGGGCATTAGTTAGTTCATTTCGTGTATTTATTAATTTTTTAGTTTTAAAAATGGGTTATTATATTTGGTAGTTGTGATTAGTAGATCAATCAGCCATGAGGGGTTAATCTTTGATCTTGGACTTGAGCTAATTTCTTTTATTTTGATTTAATAAAATCAAGGAGAAAACTAGGGATTATTACATGTTTATGGAAAGCATATGATATTCTGAGTTAGCTCCAACTAGTTGACTCAACGTACATGGCCTAGCTTTTTCTTATGTGAGAACTTACCCTCTTAACTTTATCTTGAGTGATATCCTTTGTGAGTGTTCCATATACAAATCTGCAAATAACCTTGAGTGTTAACTCACATATGAGAACTAATCTTTTATTGTTTTTGACTAACTTATAATTTATTGCAGGAAGCTCCTTTGCAAAGAATTATACTATTTTCTTTTCTAAATATTAGTGCTGAGAGCTTTTACAAATTTTAAATGCATGCACAATACATTCCCTTGCATAAAGAAAGCATAGCATACGCTCATAACATTTTTTCCTGACACCTTAAAAGGGGGAATTTTTTTTTTTTTAAGCTTCTTGTGGCACCGCCTTTGAACATCATGGTACCGAGTCAATCTCTATGAATCAAGTTGAAGGTATAACTAAAATGGTAGAAATCATGTTTTCTAGGTTCCATGAAATGACATGAGAAATCACAAATTTATTGAGGGTAGAACCCAATTGATTGAGTTTAGGGGTCAGATGGATGAGCTTAGGAACCACATGACTAGATATAAAACTATATATATTTATCCTTTGCTAGTCATGAGCTTCAACAATTGTTAAAATGTCCATTTCACCATATAGCTCTTACACTTTGTGGCTGATATCATAGCTTCTATGTCTTGCTAGTTCTGATTGTATGTATATTTATGCTCTTTTTAAATTATAAATTCAAAAAATAAAATAATATTGCTTCAAGTAATTTAAACTTATCCTACAATTCATAAATAGATACATGTGATGGAAAATTAAAAATTCTAGTTGACGTTCTAAACTACTCAGCTTGCAATTTGTCTTGTATTGATAAACTAATTATATTAAGTTGCTTTATATTTTTATAATAGACTATACTAAGTGGATGATTATTTTATTATAATTTGTGCTGATTTTTTTTTTAATTTATATATTTTTAATGCTAGAAATAGTTGTTTTTAAAGCAATTTTATTCTTGCTTCAATCTACTTAAAAATATAATTTCTATCTTATAAATGTTGAAGCCAATTGGTTAGCCTCTCGGTTTCCCTTTGTTTGCATTGCTCAGATGGCCCCAAATTGATTCCCACAGTGTAAGGATTTTATTTTTCATTATAGTTGGCATGTTGCCCTAAGGGTTTTCAAATTTGATTGGAAGGTTGAAAAATTGCAAAGCTAGGTGCTTTCAAATTTGGTTGAAGGGTTGAAAAATTGCAAAGCTACCTAAAACCTAGAGAAAAATCTAGCATTGTGGTTGAGCCTGCTAAAATAATCTAAAATAGGTGCCTTGAATTGGTTCCAATCACTTTTTCCTGACCATGATATATTTTGTTACTTTTAGTGAATTCAATTATTTTGCCTTAAGATTGTGCTCTGTATCTTTATTCAACAAGCTTAAACAAGTTGGAGCCCAGATGTTGAGAGTCAAGACTTGACAATTTAACTTGGTCGCAAATGCTTTTTGTGAAATGTCATGCGCAAGCGAGCATAAGATTTATGTGGAAATAATGTGTCGACTCATGCTTTCAGCCTTAAAGCTTTAAATTCTTGACAAAGCATCCTTGAAACTCAATTTTTGAGCCAAAACAATTATGTGCTATTTTTCCAGGATAAATGCAAGGGTGTCGAAGATCTTGAGGTTAAAGAAGATATTTTTAGAGAAGTTTCTTTACCACTACTAGCAATTGCAAAAAGGCACGAAGGTTATCCCACACTATGGCATATATGCTATCATCTTAATGATTCTGGACTCCTGAGAAACCTGATGGTATGTATCTTGGAACAAAGAATCTATGGAGTTCTTTTTATATTCTCTGTATGATGTCTGTCTACTGGCTCGTATAAATTTTTTAGGTGTATATAACATAACATGGAAGAGGCAAATGTAATCTTAAAATTAAATCTGAACTGTTCGAAATGCATTAAGGGTTCAAGTTTTTATTATTATTATTATTATTTTATTTTTACTTTTTTTTTAGTTGTTTCTGGAAAACGTTTATTATGTTTTATGCAATCATTTATTTTGAGATGTATTGTGCAACTGAATTGCTTCTAATAACTGGTAGTTATTCTCAAGACATGGAGCATCCACCTTTTGTCTTTATTTACCAACCACTAGATCAAAACAACCAAAATCAATCTATACCATACAATTGTGAAGGCACCTCTGCTATAATCAGAAAAGATCCCTGCGGTCTCCTCCAATCTCACCATATGTAAACAACTATAGTCAAAATAATTGGAATGAAAAAAGCTGAAGAGAAGAGAAGGCTCTTGTTATACATTCTTTTTACTATGTTTTACCTCTGTTTTCATGTAACAGTTCACTGCAGAGCTTATCACTTCTCCATATACAGAACCGTGAACTTCAACATGTTATGAGAGCAATCTGCCTAGCGGTATCTTCACAATGGCACTATCAGCAACCTCTTAGCTCACGGCAACTCCATCTCCACTCAATGACCCACCCATTCCATCCTCCCTAAAGTTTGTTATCTCTAATATTAAGACCATTGTCCCCCCTCAATTATCCAACGACAACTACCCCATTTGGCATGCTCAAAACCTCAAACTCCTTCACGCCAAATGGCTTTGTTGGATTTCTTGATAGCTCGACTACTCCACCAGCTCTGCTTCCAAACTCTATTGGTGAACCTCACTCCAATCCAGCACTCCATTAATGGAATCTCATTGATCAAAATTTGGCCGCGGCTCTCTGTTCCACGCTCACAGCAGCCATTCTTCCTTATTTGATCAATCTCGACTCTTCTTGAGATATCTAGACCACCAGTGATCGACATCTTCAATCGTTTAACCGCTCCCGAGTCATCCAACTAAAAAACGAGCCCTGCAAGGACACTTAAAAAAAAAAACCCATGCTTCAATACCTCATAGAGATAGTCATTAGTAGACAACATTGCGGTAGTGGGCTCCGTTGTGGACAATATAGACATAGTTCTCTACATTATGAATGGCATCCCATCCCCATATTAGGCATTCAAGAGTTTCATTCGCACTCAACTCAAGCCCATAAGCCTTGAAGATATGTATTCCCTTATTCTCAGTGAAGAAATTAACATATCAGTAGTACTCACCAAAACGCCCACCCGCATGATCTGCACTCTGCATTCTACACATCCAGAGGTCGTCCAAATTGCTCCCATGGTCGCTCTTCTCAGCCCACTGCACCTCACCCATCTAACTTCAATACACGACCTCGACAATCTTGCTCATTTCGACCTGTTTGCTATCTAATTTGTGGAAAGCGTGGTCACCCTACTGGCATCGACTAAATTCTCATTACAACCCATGACCACCTCAGCCGAACTCTAACTGCTCTCATGGCCAGCCCATCTATGGTTGCATCTGATTGGTACATTGGCTCCGAGGCTTCCTCCAACCTTACTCCTCATCTTGACAATGTTCTTCACTCTACTCCCTATCAAGGCTCGGATCAAGTCACAGTTGGTAATGGAGCATAAACCTTCTATCTTTATTTACTATCCACTAGATTAAAACAGCCAAAATCAATCTATACGCTACGCTTGTAAAGGCACTTCTGTTGTAATCAGTCAAGATCCCTGCTGTATCCTCTCATCTTACTATATATAATAAAACTACAGGAGAAAAAAAAATGAAAAATGCTGAAGAGAGAGCTCATATTATACACACTTCTTCCTATGTTTTCCCTGTTTTCCTCTAAGGAGTTCACCGCAGTGCATATCACTTCTCCATATACAGAACCGTGATCTTCAACGGCTTTCAATGAT
Organism: Dendrobium catenatum; assembly: GCF_001605985.2. Taxonomy (NCBI): domain Eukaryota; kingdom Viridiplantae; phylum Streptophyta; class Magnoliopsida; order Asparagales; family Orchidaceae; genus Dendrobium; species Dendrobium catenatum. Next base: position 387,953 of record NW_021318921.1, read on the forward strand.
CCAGGAATATGCTATTTCTAACTTTGGCTTGCCAAAATTAGTGCTGAACACTTAAAATATCACCAAATCATGGGCAGATAAGGGAAGGGTTTGAAATGGATCTATGTTGAACTTGAATTCGCAAACCTTTGTGTAGAATGTATGGCAGACATATTTTAACATTTACTTTGCTGTGATGCAGCATGATAGTCGTGGACCTAAGGGAGGATTTAGTAATTTTGTCTTTGAGCAGTTGATAAAAAATCATCAATTTGCTAAGCTATTGAGGCTTGGAGAAGAGTTCCGGGATGAATTAGCTAGTTTTCTCAAGGATCATAATGATCTGCTGTGGCTTCATGAGATTTACTTGTCTCAGTTCTCCTCTGCTTCAGAAACTCTGCATGCCTTGGCCCTATCTCAAGATGACAGCTCAGCTTTGATTGAAGAACAAGAATTTGTGCATTTCAGGATGCCATCCTCTACTTCTGATAGAAGGCGCCTGCTCAACCTGTCCAAGATTGCTGTGGCTGCAGGTTTGTTTCTATATTTCCAATGTTCTCTATTTCACAGTTAAGCATGCCCATTGTCATCAATATTCCACCTTGTGTGGTACTTTCTATCAGTATTGGTTGCAAGGAAAAATGCCATTAGAAAGTAGCATCGTAGTTTCCTCTTCAACTTATGACAAAATCCTATTAATGCACCTACTATTAGATGGCTAACTCATGCATTCCTCAAGTTTGAATCAAGTGCTAAACTTCAGCAATTGTTTTGCTGTTTAAAAGCATATTAACAGGCCAAAATATGAACCGAACTTGATATATTGTTATATTCTATTAATAACATAAGTGAAATATCAGCAGAACCAAGCTTTGTTAGCCCAATAAGATTTATACAAAAAGGAAAGGGATTGGTTTAGAGTAATCTTGACAGAAAATTAATATGACTTAAGAGAAGATCTGTGCCATCAGTGATCTCAGCAGATGTAGTAGGGGAGTGTTGAAAATACTCTCCTAAAGGGCTCATATTTTCTTTGTGTCTCCTAAAAGTTAACCAGAACGTCAGATGTTATGCTGGAAAAGAAAATGATTTTTAAATTAGACAATTCCTATAGAAACTCTTAGAATAACCCTGCACATCCAGAAAGTTTGAAGTGCATCCTGAGCTATAGTTTAAGATATTTATTGGATGCATGGTTTCAAGGTGAGAACTTTGGTGTTGACGAGGTTTCTATGGGCTTGGATTGAAAAAAGTGATAAAAATTTTCCAAAGGAGGTCAATCCCAATGTTCCTTTCAATTCCTCTTAGGATGGTTATATATGATGTAAATATGTAATCCTTGTTCTGCATGTACCACTCATTTAAATTATCCAACTGCTTAAAATAATTACATGCAGAAAATCTCAATAAATAAGCAAATCACCACAAAATGAAATCGGCCAGACCACCAATATAATCCTAGTAAAGAGAGCAAATTCTAGTGAAATTTGTCTCAAATCGTATTCATTTCAAGCTATAATCATATTTGGGTGGCATCAACTTCCCTAAGTTGCAAAGAGCTCGTCTATAGTGAGTTTGCATTTAGCTAGTGCTGCTAGATATTTAGTTTCTACTTTATAACACTAGAGATGTAGAGATGTGGTTCATTAAGCCAAGATGCAGTAGCATCACTTTGTGAATCACTAATTCATCAATTCACTGTTTGTTGCTGCTGCTCAAAGATGACACTTTTTACATATACCAATGAGATTATTGTTTAGAAAATATAAAATCTGATGGAGACATTGAAGTATTTGATGAATGCGGAGGAGCCAGAAATCTGGATCCTATGAAGAAGGAATAGAGATTAATACTGTTATAAACAAGTCCATGTTGAGTTAAGTGATCGAAAAGATAAGCATTGGCTTCTATTGATTACAATATAAGGCAAAACTCTTACATTATATTCCTTTTGAGCTCCAACTAGTAAAAAAAAGGGAAGCTTTAGGAAAAAAAAGGAGCTAGTTATGTAACCCTTTTGTAATGATTATCAATGGAGATCCACTACCTCCTTGTAACTTTTAATCTTTTCCTGCAGTCTGTGAAGCACAAATTATTGAATTAATTAGCTTTAATGTTAGAGTCAATATATGGAGGGTTTGATGGGTAAGAAGGATGATGTGGAGTACATGATGGCCATAAACAATCCCAAATGGGCTTTTACCCATACGAATTGGTAAAATGACTTTTATCTCTTGGTGAGTATGCAACAATTAAAGTTTATAGAAGATAGAGGCACAAGGTTGCAGTGTTACTGAAGTGGTGATTATGTTCTTTCTTTGATCTTTAGTAGATAGCAGGACAACAATAAGACAATAATGCATTACTGAATTGAGAGCATAGCTTTAAGAGGGGTGGTATTGAGTGAACTTCAAACGTCAACTCAAATAATTTTTTTTTTTAATTTGAATCAATTTGAAGTTAAATTGCAATAATTGCTTTTTAGTTAATTTTTGAGCTGATTCTAAGTAAATCTCATGGGTTTTAAAATCACTTTCCAAAATTTGAAATGAATATATATATATATATATATAGTATGAACACATTCATGTGCATTTTCATGTATTTTGAGTTGAAGATATGAGTGTCATTGTTTAGAGTTCTAACTGTGATTGTTAAAGTTAGCTCATTAAAATGTGAATCATAACCAGGGGCTATTCTTGGGGTGTTGTATTGCTTTTGTTTTGTTATGTTGACCTATTCCTGATATGCTATAAAAGTCTCAATTTTATCAAAATCTTGGTTATTCTTGAAAAGATACTGAGATTGCATCCCATTGTTTGGAGATGGCAAGCATTAGTTGACCATGGTCTGGGACTCATCTAATGAGATCATGTCAGGTGATCTACTTCTAACATTTTACTCTTTCTATTCATTATTGATGTCTTTTGAAGGTCACTCTCGTTTGTCTGTCTCAAGATTTGTGATCTTTTTTAAGTTGGAGACAACTTTGAATTGTTTTTACCTGCAAAGCACCTGTATCTGTGGGAAAGGACTGTCCTAATTATTTAACTTTGTTTCAAGGAAATCAATAATCTTAAAAGAAGCACACTTTGAGGAACAAAACAAGTGTACTTCGAAGTGAAGTGGTTTCAAAATGGTTTAAACGTGAATATCAAAGTTTTTGGTATGTATTATACTGTCACGATCCGGCCCGGATGCTCGATTTAACGAGGCATGAACTAAAAGTCTGACGGTAGGATCAAAATATTTCCAATTCATAAGCAATACAACATAAAGTTTTCTCCATTCAACTGAAAAAGCCTCTAACAAAAAAAAATCTCTAATACTTAGCATTTGTATTAAATCATAAATTACCTATTGTCATTTGCACGCCGTCTTCTATAGACGAATTCTTTTCTTTTGGCCATTTCTTAAGACTTTGAAATCTTACTTGAAATCGTTTATTTAATGGAATGAGTTTACTAAGTAAACTCAGTGGGTAACCATTGAAAGTCATAAAATAGTTAAAATATATTTATCAATATAATGCATGCAGCTTCCTTTCTTAATAACAAATCGATACACATATATCTTTTAGACATTTCAAACTTTATCACACATAAGACTTCTTGGTATACATTCATAATTATTCATTTCTATTTTATCATTTCTTTTAATAGATTTAACATTCAATTCCTTAGTATATCCATTTCCCTATTTCCATTGATACATGAGCACTGTCTTAATGTACCAATTGAGATACAACCATTTCCTTTTCCTTTTCACTTTTAACGTGCACGGGTACGTTGCTTCCCCAACTAGTACCATACGGAAGTGAACTCCTGTAATTTGCAATACCTTTTCCTTTTCACTTTTACATGTATTATATATATATATATATAACTTTTGCTTTAGTCAATACCTTTCACTTTAATAAAACTTTCAAACGTTTACAACAGATGAAATTTATCAAACGACTTTAAAATCATGATATATCTATATCCTCAACATTCGTAATCTATGCAATTAATCGAATATTTAAAAGATTGTATGCATAAAATAAAATCATGAAATTACATAATTTATCCACTTTGAATCTTTCAAGTCTTCTACGCTTTGTACAACCTAAAGAAATTCACAAAAAAAAAAAAATCATTTAATCTTCCATAAATTTTCATAAATATTCATTTAATTAATAATTACATTGAATCTCAATTTCCCTTTTCTTATTGAATCCTTGGTTGATCAACTCTTACAACTTTGATCTCTCTCTTTCCAAAATCTCTAAAATAGTACAACAAAATTTTCTTGAAAACTTGATTTAACTAATAAAATTTAATAACAATTAAATGATAGAAATTTACTTACAATGAGGATTTTCCAAAAATCCCAAAATCCTTCATCTTTCCTTCTCAAATCTTTTCTCCTCACTTCCAATTGTCTCTCTTATCTTCAATTAAATATTTCTACTAATCATATGAAGAATAGGAAACACATTTATATAAAAATATACACAAACCTTCTTCCTTCTTTTCTTCCAAATCGTTCTTCTCTTCCATTGTCTTTTCTCACAACACACTTCTATAACAATAGAAATGAAAAGGAGTTGTTTAATCTTACCCTCCAAAACGATCGACTGCTAAAATTGGCGAAGCAAAACTCCGGAAACCTCCTATGCAAGGTTTCGGTTCCGCTCAGTGTCCGCCCGCTTCCTCTGTTCGCGATTCATCCGCCTGTTCTGTTCGCAAGAGCTGCGCCCCCCCTATTAATAACTGGCCGGTCCGGTTCTTACATATACTCATCATGATTTTCTTGTGAACAATTTATTCAATTTTTACTAGCGTGTAGTGTATTAGGAAAATTCTTGGTGAGCTTAAAGCATAGTAGTTTTGATTCTGCTTTAAACCTATGATTGTGTATTGCTTTTATTTTACCTTCTTCACTAGCTGATTACTTTATATTGCCTTGTATCAGGTAAGAAAGAGGGTTTTGAGTTGAAGATGCTTCGTATAGAGGCTGATCTCCATATTTTGATGTTGCAGGTGCCTATAAAGTAATTTAAGCCTCAGAAGATTTTGCTTGAAGTTCAATTATAAGCTTATCCTTATTGAGTAAAAAAAAAAAAGCTTATCCTTATTGAGTAACTGTGTTACGTTTTTAATGATCTAATAATTCCCTAGGAATTTCAGAGCGTTTGCAAATTCATGAGTTTTTCTTAGAGTAAATCAATTGCATATATTACTCTTTTTATGATTTTTCATAGATTTTGGACATCAGCTCTCAAACTGCCATTGCCAGTTTAAAGACCAGGTGAAATCCGACTTTGAATTATAAAATTTATGCTAAAATTGATAAACTGTATCCAAATTTGAATTAAAAAAATGAGGATTCCGAAGGCTGACTAAAAATAGTTGAGGTATGTCTAATATTGAGCAAGTATCAGCTCTAAATTTGCGTTGACTCTGCTGCCTAAGGCTTCGTTTGGGTCGGCTTTCTTCATGCTTCTTAAAACTGCTTTCTAGTGCACAAATTAAAAAATTTGTACTAGAAAGCCGCTTTAAGAACCAGTAAGAAAGCCGTCCCAATCGAAGCCTAAAAATTCATTTAGCTGACTTGTTAAGCATATTTTACTTTAGCAAGAAATTACTGTTATTAAGTTGGTAGCTGAACTTTAGAAATGCTTTAAGGTCTTGAATATTGTTTCGACTTTCATAAAAATTTGTTTTTTTCTACAATGGCTGGTTTAGTTTTCATTTTTTACTTGTATAGAAAAAAACATTGCAGTCCATTGTAAAGTCAGTTATTGTATCCAAAGCTCAACACTGATTTCTTGCACTTTGACATTCTATTAACAGGAAGAGGTTTTGGCAAGTTTCCCCGAGAATAAAGGAAAACCAGACATGAACAAGCTACTACCACCTGTAGTGCTTATCGAGATGTGCTTGAGAGGAGGAAGTCAAAAGCTGGCTTTACTTGCATTTGAGTTATTTGCTTGGGTAGGCTCTAACTTTCGCAATTCGAATCGTAGCCTTCTCGACGAAAGTTGGCGAAATGCTGCCGATCAGGATGACTGGGCATCTCTAGCCAATGCAGCAAGAGCAAATGGATGGAGCGATGAATTGGTCATTGAGAATTTGAGAGAAACCGTTCTTTTTAAAGCTTCATACCGTTGCTATGGGCCTGCATCAGAGACTTTTGAAGGAGGTTTCAATGAGGTTTTGCCACTAAGGAAGGATGAATTAGACTTCGCAAATTCGAAGGAATTAGGCTCATCAGTTGAAACTATCTTGATGCAGCACAAGAATTTCCCAGATGCTGGGAAGTTGATGCTTACTGCTATCTTGATGGGAAGGGAAGGCATTAATGTCTTTGCTGAAGCTGAAGGAGAGTTGGCAATGGAGTCATGATGGTTTGCTGAAGCTGAAGGAGAGTTGGCAATGGAGTCATGATGGTTTGTTTATCTCATCTCTGATGACTATTTTATTCATTTAGATGCTCTTTATATGTAACTCTTTCTGAGTTAGATGGTCATAAACTTAACAAGAATTTGATTATTTGGTACAGAGTGACTATAGGCAAGCATGGAGGCTGTGAAATGCTTTGGAAACCATCTAAACCGGCTCAAGATAAGGTCTCAGCTGTTCTTGGTTGAGCTGGCTTGATCCAAGCTGGATTAAGTTAAAGATAGGTTCAGTTTTGATAGAATCTTGATTTTTGTTTAGTCCTGTTCTTAGTCCAATACACAAACATGCTCTCATTCATAAGCTTAAGTTAATCTAAAGCTAGCTTGATGTGATTGAATTTCTTGCAATAATCCGTAACCCGATCCGATTCAGATTTGGGTCAGTTTTTTGGATCGTGTTAAATATTGAAACCCCTATATATAGGATCCATTTGGGATAGTTGTGCTTTTTAAGGTGGTTATAAATTATGTGAAGAAAATAAATTTTTGAAAAGTTGTTGTAGGAAGCATCTTGCTAACACAATTTTTATTTTAAGTAGCGAAAAAGTACCGTCCTAACAAAAATTGTGGCTGGAATCTAAAAAGCAAAATAGTAAAACAAGTTATCTCAAACAAAATCATAGCCAAATCCAACTTCTCAAAATGGTACATAGAATTACCCTTAGCAACGTTCACTACATTTTTTTTTAATTAAGATGCAAATTTTTATATGTTATATGTTGTAACTTTTGGATTCAAATCTCTCAGTAGGTGATACAAGAAGCTACTTTTGAAAGCATTAATAAAGCTATTCCAAATGAAAACTAATGCTTTGTTTGAGACGGCTTTTTATTGCTTCTTAAAGTAAAATTTTAGTATAAAAATTAAAAAATTGCTTTAAGAAGTAATAAGAAAGCAGTCCTAAGACTTCATTTGAAATGGTTTAATGGTATGTGAGTTACCAGAAGCACAAATCAATCAACATTATATCAATCAACAATAATGTGCTCTTAGTCTCATCAACAATGGGGAGTAAATGCCAAGAAAGAGAGACGCACGTTTCTTCTAAGGCATGAAAATAAGTCAGTTGCTCTTATTCCCCACCTCTTAGTGTTAGAAACAGTCAATGCAAAGAAATTTATTCAAACTGATATAGGAAAAATTATTGGGTGTGGAGTGCGCATCATGCGCACAAGTACTGAGTACCTAGCTGTACCTGCACTCGGTATTGCTAGGTACTCAATGCTTGTGCGGACGGTTCTCCCGGTTCGCATTTCGTACCTAATAATCTCCTTATATGGACACCTCTCTTCACTTGTAATATACATATATAACCTAATAATCTCCTTATATGGACACCTCTCTACATCCAAACCATCTAAGGCGACTCTCTATTTTATCACAATTAAGAGAATTTGTAAAGCTGCTGCATCAATCATTCAGTAAGAATTTCAAGCAGAACCTGAAATAACAATTTCATCTGAAAGATGGGTAATTGAATAAATATAACAAACAGTATTAAGATTGATCATATTCTTTCAAGATTTACAATATACCAAGCATGATAATAGATGTTTCTTCTCCAGTTCGTGAAGAGTGCAAAAGCACAATGGAAACCATTTTACCTCCCACCCTGTTTTATGTTTAAAAAAAAATCTTACGAAAGTTGAGAGGAAAACATAGAAAGGCACATCAGGAGACCTTTACACTTGTTTATCAAATGAGAAAATAACAAAATCTGTTGGAAATTACAGGTAAAACATGAGTTTTCTATTACAACATTCTTATTCTAGATTTATACTGTGTCCACAATAAAGTCGGTGGCAACCCCCAGCTCCAACAAAGACTTAGGCTCGTTTGGGACAGCATTCTTTCTGCTTTTTAAAGCAGCTTTCTAGTAGAAAAAAATATTTTTTTGTACTAAAAAACTACTTTAAGAAGCAGTAAGAAAGCCGTCCCAATCGAAGCCTTACAAGTTCAAACATGAATAGTCGCAGCCTGTGATGACCTGCAAGATATTAAAGCATAATGTAAGATATTTAAAAATTATTTGGGCATTTCCATGATTTAAAAATTTAAGAAGCGTAATATTTATGCTACATTCTCCAAAAAATCAATAAATAAATAGAATTTTCTCAATTGCTAGGGGAAAAAAAAAGAAATTGATTCTCACTTAGGAACCCTTCGGACATAATCAGCAGAAGAACAAGATGGATATGAACTGAAAAAGAAGAGCTAAAACTTCATTAGCAACAAGAAAAAATTACACAATGTGCCTTGACTGATTCACGCAGTAAAGCAGGTATAGTTACAGTTTAGTGGTTAGATCCAAGCAGTTCCCAACTAATCACTAAAAAATGCAATCTGCATTTTGAAGTTTCAGTTTGGAGAACAATGAAAGGTAATAAGAAAATAGAACTTTAAAAAGGCAAGAATGGTACTTAAAAGGATACACAATTGGCTAGATAGAAGCATGGTATAGAAGTATAATTGGTGGTTTGTGTTAGATAAAATTTGTCCATGAGCATAATCAAAACCTTACTTATCAGATTCACAAGGCAGACAAAAATAATAATGAGAGAGAGAGAGAGAGAGTTCAAAGAGAAAAGTTTTGGGATTTCACTAGATGGCCAAAAACACAAGCTTGGGTGTCCAGGACTTCGTATGTCAAAATAGCCCCCGAAATCCTTGTTTACAAATTCAGGCCAAGGCTTTGGTGCTAAAGCAAAAGTTGTGTAAAGATAATAAAATACATCAAAATACATGAGATGTGTAGTTAATAGTATAAACACATGAATAGTTGACATATGGACAATTACTGGTCAAAGTCGGCAGTTTTGCTAGTCAAAGCTGCTAACTTCCTTGGTGAAGTCGCCTGCTTGCAAGAAAAAATACGGATAGAAGCTTCTGAACCTGGGTGAATAATCCTAATTAAGCCTTGGATTAAATCTTTTCAACTGAGTTTATTGTAGTCCTAGTGAGTTCACAACAATCCTGGCGATTCGTTTATAACTCTGATAAGTGAGCTGTATTCCTGATGAGTTCTTCATGGTTTAGACGAGTTCAACTCTTTTATTCTTGTTAGGTTGCCTTGAATTGGATGAACTTCACTTGAGTCGGGTTCTCGAGTATGTGTGGATGTATATTTAATTTTATGATTATGTTGTACCTTTAAACAAACAATTACAAAAAGGGCAAGAGAATGAATAATAATATCTATTCTTGCTAAGCCAATAATTCGGCTAGGATTTGACGTGCCTACTTATTCATGTTATGCTAAAATAGTTCATAAATAACATTTCCTTCCTATTTTGGAGAGACTTAAGGCTTCATTTTGTTGGGATGAAAGTAAAATGCCACGATAAAACAAATAAAAAAGTAAAAAAAAAAACGGAAAGAAAAGGACACCAAAATTTAACGTGAAAAAATCCAAGCTAAGGAAAAAAACATGGAGCCAAACCACACCAAGAATTTTACTATGAAAATTGGGAGAAATAAGTACAAATCTCTCTTCTCTCTCACTCTCTCCTTGCTTCTCTTCTTACATGCACATGTTCTCACTCACTAAAATACCTAAAATGTAAGATAAAGTCAAGTATTAAACCACCAAGGGACGCAACCTTTAAAAAAGAGAGAAAGATAACTAACCAGTCCACCTCGAAGCCATGCGGCACCCTTTTAGAGCGTTGTAGCGCTCAAGCCTCTATCTGATAATGTTGCAAAGCTCAAACACATAGCGCTGCGGTGTCACACAGCTTTGCGGTGCCGAATCTAGAACGCTGCGACGCTCTGCTCTTTGTTGATCAGCGCTGGGGCACTTGGGAACACCGCACCAGGGTGCTCGGTAACACAGAGCTGGGGTGCTCGGGAACACAGCACCCGGGCTTGGGTAGACAACTTCGGAGCTTTGTATGAAAAAAAAATTTCGTGTACAAAGCAGGGGTTAACCCCCTGCACCTCCGAGCGAGCACGAGAAATTGACTTGAGGTCCGAGGCAATAACACAATCTGATTGATCGACACAATCACTAAGACGATTGGGACAGATTTCTTACTGCTTCTTAAAGCAGCTAATGCAGACATCCGACGGTGAACACTTGTCTGAGGAAGAGATGAAGATCAAGGGCCGAGATCATTCCAATTTATCTTAATTTACTAATTTATTTTTTTGTTTTATTTATGCTTTTTTGTTTTTACCATCTGAGGGAATTGTCCTTTGTAAGCCCTAGGGGCATGTTTGTCTTTTTTTTTTCTTTCATTTTGAGACCTATATATAGATGTCATCGCTATTATATTGGTATGATGAATTATTAATAAAAAAAATTTCTGCACTCTTGTTCTTTGAGAAAAACTTTGGTGATATCCCTATGTGAGGGAAGCGTAGTATCCACCAGCCGCAAGATTTGTCTGGGCTTGTGGTTTGAAGTCCTTAGGTGAGGGCAGCGCAACACCTATCAGCTGCAGTATGTGTCCGGCTCATGGTTTTTCTTTCTTTCCCTACACTTTCTTTCTCCTTCTCTAATTCCCCTTCTTCTGTCTTCTAGCCACCGCCCTAACCTCCTCTTTCTCCCCTAGCTCATTCTCCCCTGACTGTCGGCCAAACCCTCCATAGTCGCCGGCTAAGCCTCCCTCTTCCCCTTTCCACCCGTCGGCCAGTCCACCACCACCACCTAGCCGGCCACCCCCATTCTTTTCCTTTAATGATGATTTCAATCATCATTAATACCTACCTAAATTAGCCACCTATATGGCTATATGAAATAATTTCACATTCATAAGCTAATTTAATAATCTCAAACTTAATTCTTCTTCTCTTATAAATATACCCTAGGCTCTCTCTCTCTCTCTCTCTCTCTCTCTCTCTCTCTTTCTCTCTCTTTATATTTTGTATAATTTCACTATTTACCCAAATTAACCTATTATCAATGCCTAAATAAATTTAAAATAAACTTAACTTTCGGATTTAATCTAAAGCCCTAAATTTGGAAACCAAATTTTCATTAATCTCTTTATTTTAGCATGCCAAATCTTCTCAATCATTTAAATAAATAACTAGGACTTTCTATTTTCGCATTTAATTTAATTAGAAATTAGAAAAAATAATATTTTATGAAAAATACCAAATTTTCACCAATAGAACCTTCCTAAGACCCTAAGGAATAATATTTGTTAAGAAATTTTAATAAAAAATCAACATTTGGAAAAATCCTGATTTTTGGAAACTTAAAAATTTTGGGGAAAACTTAAAATTTGTGGTTAGAATCCATCATTAAACATTCCCTTAATGTTATTCTTATAAAATTTTATGTTTTGCATAAACCCTAACATTTTCATCTTAAGAAATTTAAGCGAAAAGGAAGAAATCTTTGTTTAGGAACTTACTTTCTTCTTCCCCAAGCCTTCCCCTTCGATTTCTCCTTAAACCACGGTCGGAAAACGGCCCTAGTAGCCACCGTCACCTTGCTCCCGCCGCCCTCTTTCCGTATCTTGAGTTCGTCCGGATAGGGAGACACGAAGGAAATGAAAGGGACCGAAATATTTCGGTACCTTTTAGGTATTTTGGGCAGTTAGGGGCAAAAAGAGGCATGTGTCCTCACATGCATAAACTCTCTCTTAAGAGTTAAGAGGGCTACTTAGTCATTTACCCATTAATAAACTTCGTTGATTTTTTTAATTTCTAAACCATGCATAAATTACTATAAGTTCTTTATATCAAATCGCTCAAAATTTCGCGTAGAATTTTATAAAAATTATTTCATCAAATTCTGACAACTTAAAAAATTTGTCTATTCTCGTCGTTGTGCATCGAAATGCGTGCGACGTTTCCGATCGACATTTTTTTCGGGTTTTAAAAACATTCTGCACCATAAAGAATTGTAGGTCTCACTACCATCTTATAGAGTTTTCTCTTAAGTTTAAGAGGGACTTTTCTATCACACAACAAGCCTGATGCATTCCTCCACTTCAACCATTCAACTTAAATTATACTAAAAATATCCCCATCTTTTTCATCATCACTCTAAACAATTAACCCAAGATATCTAAAACGTGTACTCTTATTAATAACTTGATCGCCCAAAGTCGCAAAAATAAAAAATATTTTTTTTTTTGCTACTTCAGTGGTTCTTCTATGGTCACTGAGCTAAACCCATGTAAGGAATTTCTCTCGTGAAACTCTAATTCATATGTCTGCATGAACCCCTCCTTGAAAGGAATTTTTATTTGGTCCGGTCACCTGATGTAGCTCTACGTTCGGACGACAGTAAAATAGTGCCACGTGTTCTCACTATTACCACGCGGCCCGACAACCCTGACCCGGAACGGAGCCGGGATTGCTATGTTCGTGTATTGCTCGGTATTGCTCGGTATTTGCTCGGTATTGGTCGATTTTGCTCTGCAATAACGAGAAATATCATTCTGTGAAAACCAATACTGAGTAATACCGAGCAATATCGAGAAATACCGAGTTTTTCTCGGTATTGCTCGGTATTTCTTGATATTGCTCGGTATTGGTCTTCACAGAGCGATATTTTTCATTATTGCCAAGCAATACCTAGGAATACCGAACAATACCTAGAGCAATACCGAGCAATACGCGAACATAGCAATCTTGGGTCAAGTCGTTGGGCCGCGCGGTAAAGAGTAAGAGCACGTGGCGACATGTTAATGGCGTCCGAACGTAAAGCTACGTCAGGTCACCTGACATAATAATTGTTCCCTTGAAAGACATCATATGCCATTCGTTTCTAATGATAGGTTAAGACATACAATAAGTCAATCACGGTCAAAATAGCCAAGCATTAATATCTCCTGATAAATACAACTAAAAGGTTACTAGGATTAATGATTTCATTAAACATAATGGCAGGTGCACTAAGATAGTAATGCAATTGTCAGAGAGGAATCAAGCATCGTTTTGAGTTAATTTGTCCACTTTGACAATGTCAGCTTTTTTCTACCATTTCAGCATTCCAGACATACTGCTACCAGAAAGATGGTTGAGCACTCCTTTCATGCGAACAAGAAGTTTTAAGTTAAATTTTGGCTAAATTGCATCCGTTTGACCCTATTTTTGTAGCATTCGACAGAGTAAACTTATAGAGCACATATGAAATTTAGTATAGTTATAATGTAATTAATAGGTAATTGAATTTACCTAAATGGAATAAAAACATTCTCCATTTACATATATTAATCCAACCATAATAAAAAATGAAAAGAAAAATTTATTCGGTAAGCATTATGACACATATGTTCCCTTGCAAGAAATAAAAACACAATTTAACATCAAATAAAAAAACAAATTTTCACTTAACTTATTCTCAACTAAACAAGCATGTGAAAACTAATTTCAAATCAATTCATATACCATTTAAATGTCACATTCTTATTTCCACTCTTTTAATTCCTTGAAACTAAACAGAGCCAAACTGATGCAAAAAATCCAAGTGCAAACTGAATTAGTCCAACATGGAAAATCGCAATAAATAGTTTAGTGTAAAATATAGACTCTAGCTATCAACTTCAAAACTCAAATTTGTTGGTCAAAGGATAAAGTTTTGTCAGCTCCACAGGGTGCTTAGGTTAGGGTGGGAGTGGGGTACAATATCTTTTTTGCTTGAACTAGCGCTCTTTCTGGTGATCACTTTTCAGCAGGCTAAATTGCATCAGAGGGTAGCTGACAAAGAAATAGATCTATATTGGCTGAAATTTGCTGAGATTGTTGATGAACAAATTATTTGTACATACTGGTCAATGGTTTTAGAAACCAATAGGAAAACTTTGATATGGATCAGCTTCAGTCAACATTTATCTATGATACACGAACATAAATATTATGAGATTCATGGAACTTTGAAGCTAAAGTGAACATATTGTTTCAAAAATCTACAGGCAGATTGGTTTCTATAATACTTGTAATCACAATTTCATCAATGAAACCGCACTTTTATGGAAGAAGAAGAATTCTGGGACTACTAAGCATTCAAATACAAAACACACATTGAAAATTACCAGGCAACAACACTTTTAGCATGTCTTTTGGTCAGAAAAGCAAGCTTGCCCAAGCACCAATAAATGCAAAGCCACCAAATGGTGCCAGAGTAGAGTACTTCCTATCTTCAAGATATGCCACGGTATAGCATCTGCAAGATAACAGCCAAAATGAAGCCAATCAAAAAATACTTCTATCAAATAAAATTGATTCAAGAAGGATTGCATGAAACTTGGCATAGAAAAGAATAAAACCAAATAACTGTATTTGGTTATACAGCCATTATGCTAAGAAGGTATTATAAGTTAAACAGAATTGACATAAACTGCAAAAATACAGCTATTACACAACAAAAATTTGCCAAATCATGAAATGCCCTCCCGGGCAGACTGGAACAAAGCAAACCAACATGTTTGACAGCACTAAATTACAAAGAGTGGTGGCGGCCTATGTCATTGTCACCACTCTAGTAGCTTGATTTTGACCAATAGCCCCTATCCATCCTGCCTTTCTAACGCTGGGAGTAGGATGAATATCAATTAGATCACCCTGAAGAGATGAATATATGATGCAAGATACATCGCTCCATCTGTGCAGTGTCATTCAGGCTATCCCAAAGGCCTCTAATCTCCAATTCACTTCTTTGGAGCAAGTGATCAAAGCTGATCTAACCTAGAGGTCCTAGAAAACCATTAGATTGGTTAAATTGGAGCAGACCGATGCTAGCCATACTAAAGAGGAAAATAAGTCTCCTTAGGGTTGATTGTTTGAGCCTAGGTAGTGGTCCATTTGTGCTTCAGCCCATTTAGGGTTGAAACCTAGTTTGTATCTTCTTTTTTTAACATTTTCCTAGTTTCAGGTTTAACAAGTGGTCAATTCTTATATTTAGCAATTAGTAACCAAAATCTAGGACAAGTAGTCCTATATTTCCAATTTTAAAGAGAGATTTTCTCATTGATCATTGCATTTAGTTAGAGATTTGAATTTATCATTTGTTTTATAAATAGGACTTCATTAATGCAACGGAAATTGAATTTTCAACCCTAAAAATTTATCATTCTAGATTTTCACCTCATTCTCCTTCCTCTATTTCCATTGCCTGCAAAAGCAAGCAAACCAACAAGCCGTCCTTTTCTCTCTTTACAATTTCAATTGTGGCAATGATCAAAAGACAAGAACTTGTGATACACCAAAGAGCACAACCCTTCAAGTGAAATAAGAAAAACAAGAAGAGAAATTGCTCAACCTGACTCGCAGCGCTGCCTGCCCTGTCTTGCAGCACTACAGTGTAAGAACTACAACACTGCGGCGTTGTTCTCTCTGTCTCAGAGGAGTTCCACAGTGCTTTGGTGCTGGATTTATAGTGGATTGGTGTTGGGAATAAGATCACACAACAAACAAAAAAGAGAAAATGTAATGGAAAAGAAATAACACAAGAATTTAATGTGAAAAAATTCGAAATCGAAAAAAAACCACGAAGTCACACACCAACAAAAAGAGACGCCCAAACTACCGCAAGGGACACAACTCTTCAAGTTAAACATAAAAAAACAAGAAAGAAAACTGCTCAGCCCAACTCGTAGCGTTGTGGCACTCCACTCTCTCTCCTGCTTGACTATCAAAGCTATAGCGCCAGGTGTACAACACCGCAACGCTCACCCAAACACAAAGCAAGGAGAGTCCCACCCCCCAGCGAGCTCAACAAAATGAATTGAGGTTTGAGTCAATGATTCAACTAGATTGATCGACATAATCAGATTCCACACATAAGAAACACAAATTGCACAAACAAGAAATTTTTTTTTCAAGACTTTGCCCCCAAACCCCCGAGCAGGAGGCATCTTGCTCTCCTGTGAGCTCTTGTTGAGGTCAACCGACGGAATTAAGGTCTGTGTCAACAATACAACCCGATTGATCAACAAAATCATATTCCACACAAAACTAACACTCATTGCCTTTCAGAGTATTTGACTAGCTTTAAAGGAAGAACAAGAACAAAATGACCAATACAGAATAAAACTTCCCTGTGGTTACATAACCAACATTGATGTCCATCCAGATGTGATATAAAATTACATAGGTCAAGTAGAAGATTTTTCATATAAAAAAGTGGCCAAACAACATATATAGCGTAGTTGCTAACTCCCCCATCATTTTACCGTATTCATAATACACTACTTAGCGACCAAAATGTAGGCACTTACGTTCCAGAGAAGGCAATAATCCCAGTAGTCAGGAGTCCCCCAAACTGAGAAGGTAACAAAGAGCTCATGCCAATAAAAATGAAATCAAAAATTAAGAAAAAAATATATCAGTGGCAGTGACCAGCACATACAATGTTGGGGTGTTTAGTAAGGGGTGCAGACAGCAAAGCGGCAGTGTGAACCAAATGGTAGAGGGATGCAGTGTTCCAAACCTAAAAATAAAAACACCAATAATCAACGAACAATAAACTAAAATAGTAACATCTTCTTCCAGACACCGCTAGCTAGAAAGGAGAATTACATCTTTGTAAGCTAAATTTTTTGGCTTGAAGACGTGGGCGCCGTAGGTCCCAAGACCAAGGGCAGCAACTCCTGTTTCAATCCGTAGAGAAAAACAATCAGGGCATCAGTCCGTAGCATTCGAATGAAGAAGGGAGACGGAAAAATAGTGCAGAGAGAAGAGAGGTTGAGGATGAGCGCACCAGAGATGGCGGCGACCTTGCGCCAGATCGTGGGATCCATGAGAGGAGCGGGCAAGGATTGTTAACCAACGAGTATAAGCTGGGAAAAAATTTGGTCATTCAAAAAAAAAAAAAAAAAAAAAAAAAAAATTGTGGGGGATAGTGATACATTTAATTTAAGCTAAGCGTGTATTATTAAAAAAAATCAAAATAAATAAAAGTTTTAATTATACATTATTTGCAATGCTCTAAATTAGAGGAATATATTTACTCATATATTTCTTGGATAAGGATAAGTTAATTTGAGATCAAATTATTTCCTTTTGTATACACATGCTCCTTGTTCAAATAACCACTAGCAATATTCTACCAAAGTTCAACATTTATGTTTGATCGAATATTGTTTGAACCTTATTTTAAACTAACTCGAATAAGATTTGAGCTTAGTATAAATCTTCATTCACACTTATTGTTTTGCAATGCCATATGATGCATAGTATTGACACACTGTAAGCTGTGTAAGCTGAGGAATACAGTGCCGTTAAATACTTATAATTATCATGTTTTTGTTTTTCTTACATTTTGCTTCCACTGTCAGTTTTAGCTTTTATTCGTTTTTAGTACACTATCACCTTTTTTATGTAAGAGAGAGATAATTATTAGAAAAATATGATAGAATATATAGGGGGAAGAGGGAAGGTGGGTAGTACATGTTATATTTCTTTTTAATAGAATACAAGTTTCATTTGCTTCATTTTCTATGTGCTTCTCCATGAGCTTATTACTATCTTTTGAAGGTTTATATATCAAGTTGGTATCAAAGTCAGTGGTCGGGAAGAGAGAAATCATGGCAGAGGGAAGTAATCAGACGACTCTCAATGACGATCAGGGCTTGGAGGCTATGTGGGAGCTCAAAATAATGTCATCAAACGACTTGAAAAATTCTCTTTAGGGTTTTTTTTTAATTTGCCATTGATATGAGGCAAGAACTGTAAGCTATTCGTTTAGGTGGAGGATTCAGCCTAAATCCACGATGAATGGCTTCAGCTACCATACCAATAGCAACTCGTGGTAACAATTTATTGGAACAGGAAAGAAGAAGATGCCTAGAAACCATACCAAATATTTAAGATTCTAAGGGAGAAGAACTACTTCATCATATTTATGTTACAAACTTAGAAGTTGAGGAATACCCTGTCCTTCCACCGATGCGTAGACCACACGACATATTTCAAAGGCACTCGAGTGAATTTTGATTTAAATTGGATTTTTTTTATTAGAGATTGCATTTTGAGAATTGTTTGGATTGTGAAAGATCCAGGGGAATAGCCCCCGACAAACAAATGAAATATGTTGTTTGTCGCTTAAAGGGAGGTACGAGCACTTGGTGGAAATAGTTGTTACAGTCATGGCACTGTGAAGGGAGGGGCTAAGTTCAAAGATGGAATTGTATAAAACAGTTATTGCGAGGTCATTTCCTACCAACTGACTTTGAACAAATGCTTTATATAAAATATCAATATTGTGCCCAAGGAATGCGTTCAGTTTGTGAGTATACAAAGGAATTTTACATATTAAGTGCTCGTAATAATTTGCATGAATCCGACCATCAACTGTCAGCACACTATCTTTGGGGATCAAAAGAATCCATCCAAGGCATGTTGGAATTAAATTATGTTTGTTCTGTATCCTAGGATGAATCAAAATCATCACCTCATGTGAGTAAATAGAATTCAGCACCACCACAATAGCCTTCAGCCAACTAAGATGGTTGCTCTCCAACGCACCACAATAAAATAAAATCTATACTCAAAGCCTACCAATCTCAAATGCTTTAGATGTTTTTAACCTGGACACAAATCAAATGAATGTCCCCACTAACCATAGATTCAGATTGTAGATGATGAATTATGATGATGCAGTGGGGGATGATGGAGAGGCTGAAATGGAAGATATTATGGTGGACGAAGGTGAAGTTGTAATCTACATCTTAGATAAGCTATTGATAGTGCCTCAATAGCTCATTAGCTCACAATGGAATGTCATTTTCCGCACACGATATACAATCAATGGGAAAGTATGTGATGTATTAATAAACAATGGCTGTACTGAAATATTGTGTCACTTTCACTAGTTCAAGTATTGTAGCTAAAACTCACTAAAAAACCCCAACCTTATAAAATAAGCTAGGTTAAGCTTGGAATATACATCCCTATTTCAAAAATGTGTTGAGTGGTGTTATCAATTGGAAACAATACTCTTGTGAAGTACTATGTGGTCCTTGATATGAATATATGCCACATAATCTAGGGTTGGCCCTAATAATATGACAGTGAAGCTATATATGATGACCGACAAAACACTTATTCATTTGATTGGAAGTGTAAGAGACTATGAATTTTACTGAATACTGAGAAATCATCTGCCATGAATGAACAAAATAAATTAGCCTTAACATTATATTTGGTTCAACACTTATGCATGCTAGTTGTGAGGTTAATGCTACTTTTTTCCCTTAGTAGTCATGGAAAAGCATACTGAAACAAATTTAAAACACCCACTTGAGCCAGTTCAAACATTATTACAGTGGGCCATCAGAACTACCATGTGTTTTTTTTTCTCCATTAATGACAATACAACATCAAATTGAGTTCACACTAGGAGATGGTTTGCCAAATCTGCCACATTACAATTTGAATCCGAAGGAACATAACATTTTGTAGGAGATAGTCGATGATCTTATACCTAAACAACTCATTCAGCCGAGTTTATGTCCTTGTGTCGTACATGATCTCCTTATACAAGAGAAAGATGGTCAATGGAGAATGTCCATCGACAGCCGGACAATCAATAAAATTACAGTCAAATATCATTTTTTCATCCGCCAGATTAAGGACTTATTAGATAAACTAATGGGTGCTAGCATATTCTCCAAGCTAGACCTTCGTAGCGAATATCACCAAAAACACATTCGACCTGGAGACAAGTGGAAGACGACCTTCAAAACATACAAAAGATTGTACGAGTGGAAAGTGATGTCATTTGGATTATGTAATGCTCCTTCCACGTTAATGTGATTGATGAATGAGGTATTAAAATCTTTTCCATGAAAGTTTTGTGTTGTTTACTTTGATGATATCCTCGTTTATAGCAGCAACCTCTCCGAACATGTGGATCATCTTACTCAGGTTTTTCAAACCTTGACATATCACAAACTACATGTTAATTTAGCAAAGTGTGATTTTGCTACATCAAGAGTATACTTCCTTGGGTTTATTGCAAAAGAGGAAGGTGTATCTGCTGATCCATAAGAGGTTGTAGCCATCAGGGAATGGCTAACACCATAGACCTTATGTGACGTTTGAAACTTTCACGGCCTTGCCCATTTTACTAACATTTCATTCATGGTTTCAGCATCGTTATGGTTTCAATTGCATATTGTTTTAAAAGCTTTAATTGGTCCCTGGCTCAACAATGGAGTTTCAAAGCTGTTAAAATTGCTATGAGTTCAGCACCTATGCTAGTGTTATCTAACTTTGAAAAACAGTTTAAGGTTGATACTAATGCTTATGCAGTTGGCATCATAGCTATCTTATCTCAATTGGATCGACCGACAGAGTATTACAATGAAAATCTCAGTTCGACATGTTAAATGTGAACCGTCTACAAGCAAGAGTTATATATAGTAGTTTGAGCACCCAAATATTGGGAGCATTACCTTTTACATTAGGATTTTGAGATATGCATCATCAAGCACTATAATTTATCAATAATCATAAAAACATCAGCTGAATGCACATCCGTTAGATCATTTTTCTGTAGAAATTCGCATTTGTCTGGAGGCATAAGTTGGGTTCTTGAAATAGGGTCACTAATGCACTTAGTCGCGGAGCTGCTATGATGATTCAGCTCCAAACTAAGATGATTAAATTGGATTGCTTTAAAGAACTATACCCAGTGTTCACTTGTTAAACCCTTTGTTGATTATTCCCTGCGACATGGATTTTTATTTAAAGGCAATGTATTATGCATTCCATAATCCTCTTGGAGGCTTCAGTTAATCAAAGATGCCCACAGTTGTGGGCTAGCGTCACACCTGGGACGAGACAAAACTTTAATATAGCTCCAAATGCAATTTTTCTGGCTTCGTTTACAATGTGATTTCGCTCTATTTGTAAGAAATTTATTACAACTACCACTCTAAAAGATTTAGTTGTAAGAAATTAATTCTCACAACAAAAATATAAAAATAGCAATAAGAAAGTTATAGTCAAATGGAGGTGTGGCAACGGTCTCAAAAGCAAAAGCATTGAAAAAGTGATATTGAACAAACTCAAAAGTGATGATGGGTTAGTGTCAACTCAACTCAATATGGAAATGAGTAAGCTTTCAAAATATATATATATATAATGAGTGTCAACTCAACTCAATATGGAAATGAGTAAGCTTTCAATATATATATATATATTCTTCAAACAATATCAAGCCTTTATCCCATTACATGAATTTTTTTTTTTCATTATATCCTATTAAGAGAACAAGTTAATTAGTTCTTTATTTAAGAAAAAATATATAGTTAATCATTTTTTGGGTTGACTTGAACCCAATCCAAAATTTTTTGAGCCACTTCAATTGATATGAACCCAATCCAAATTTTACATTGATTGACCCGAACATAAATTTTTTATACTAACTTTAAGTCAATTTTTTGGAATTTGGCCTAATATTGACCCCTCTCTTAAGAGTATTTAGGGACAATTTAGTTGGATGTTTTAAAATACATATAATTTTAAAACACAATATTCTAAATGCATGCATTTTAAAGTGTAGGATTTATATAGTTGGATGCAAATTAAATGCATTGAAATTTTTTTAATGACATATTTCAAATGGATTGAAATATGAATGAGAGCATAAGCAATGATAAGGTCGGTGTAGTGGTGGTGATGGGTGACAGACGGTGACGGCGGTGGTGGATAGTGGTGGCATGCAAACTATAGCAGATGGCAGTGGTAGACAACATCGATCACGAATCACAAACAACCATAATATGAGATTTAGAAATTGCCCGATTTTGACAATTTTCAAATCCAACAAAAGAATAGGTTTTTCACACTTTCAAATCCTTCAAAAGTTCACTTTGCATTTCTTTTACTTTAGGCAAAACATAAAAATTTTGAAATGTAGGGAAAAAAAACTATTGCATTACTTATGGAGCTAACCAAACATCCCCTTAATAAACTATTTGTCACATTAATTATAACCCTTTGCTATAACTTCACATTGAGTTGTGCTCAAATGGGACAAGCATATGAAGGGCTTTAGATCGAAAATAAATAATTTGCTCCTGATGAAAATAAATAATTTTTACTCTTTTTAAGTTCTCAGGTCACAAAGATTGTGATCTTACATGAACGAGGAGGCCATGATTCCTTTTTGGATCCTTACTTCAAGCTTAAGAAAGAGTTCTTAGCCATTCCCCTTTGGATTAGAATTCAGGACCTACCCTTCTGCTGTTGAAACCAAATGATAATTTATAGAATTTGTAGTAAGATTTATACTTCTCTGGATGTTAACTCATTAACAATTGCAAATCTTGCTTCAACTTCATTTTTTCTTATCAGATGAAATCCCTATCAACCTAAATGGAGAAGTGCAGAGCTTGAGTGGCATCTATGACTAGAAGTCCTAACTTTATTTAACTTACAAATATATTTATAATCCAAAATAATCAACTTTCTACCAGTGCCCTGCATTGGGTATGAGTGGATATGAGTATGCTCATAGATTTGTGGGTCGGTATGGATGGGTACTCAACATCGGTGGATAAATCGATTTACATTGATAATCACTGTATATCTTATATTACTGCAATCCTCACTACGTAGTGTGCAACACTTAACCACGCTGTGACTACGATAAATTTTAATATGCGGCTTGAAAGTTTGCAATCAGAGCGAAGAGCAACAAGCCTCAAGACTATCAATTCGTGGCAGACTGCATTCAAATAGTATGGAAAGTAGGCAAATATAGGTGAATATGACACTTGAAAGTCACTATAGGTGAGCGTGGGTGGCGAAGCCCGTCCAAGTAAAGTATGGGTACCCAACCAAGACCCCATGTAGGGCTTTGCTTTCTACCATCAGAAACCCCCTTTCCACCTCCCATCATCACCCTCAAGAGTAAGGATCCATAAATTAAGACATCTCATTAGTTTATCAACTCAATTACACAAGAAATTATTATGTGCAAAATCTAGACAAGAAGAACCGTCTATATTGCTGTGTATTTACTGAATATTTATAAATACTCGCAAATTAGCAATACTCAGCAAATACTCACAACTGAATATTTGTCGAGTATTTACATATATGCAGTAAATACACAACAAATTCGAATGTTTCTCCCCGTCCGGACTCCGCCCAGAATAGTTTCCCCAATTACACCCCTAACATCAAACCTAGCAGAGAGATCCATTGTCCACTCTTGATACTAAGGTGTAAGTTCTGCCAAGTTGAAGAGAACTTGTTTATCCCCAGCACACTTTCAGTGGCATCTCTGCAATATCGGCTAATCAAGGCAATGGATACTCTTAAAAAATAGATTAAAAGAAAACGTTCAAGCAAAACATACTTGAGAAACTGTATAGCAGACAAAAATTTGTAACTCAGGAGTTGCCTGCAAGAGACTTTACATGAGAGAGGTAGCAACGCAATACAGGATTTTTTTTGCGAGGAATGATAAAAACCATTAAGTCTGCATTATGATTTGTGCCATATAAGAAAATTTGAACACCATCAATGAAACACTAATCCTTATGCATATTCAAATGGTCTTTTTGATCGTTCCTCACTATCTTCTGTGAAGAATTCCTTAAATAAATTTTGCCATACAATCCTATGAGTTGGGTGTATATTTTGTACAGCAGCAGTAGTTGCAGTGAGTCAATATAATATATTTTGAGACTTCTAAATGTCCTAAAATACTATCGAACTACAGTAACAGCTTCTCCTTCAAACGAGATATCAATTTGAACTTTTCCTCAGCTTCTACCTGCTGTCGAATGTCAGTTCTCGAAGCTCGATCTGGATGAAATCTAAGCAAAGCTTGTTTATACGCAGCATTGATCTGTCAAAAAAAAAAGCATAAACTTAGAATCATTGATCTTACTAAAGAAACATCGACGTCCCTTCCACCCCTAGAACATTTTAGTGGCTGATGTGAAAATGTGTACAATGAATTTAAACATAGGAAATAGATTAAGGTTTCGTTTGGGACGACTTTCTTATTACTTCTAAAAGCAACTTTTTAGTATAAAAATTTTTCTTTTTGTACTAAAAAGCCATTTTAGGAAGCAGCAAAAAAGCTGTCCCAAACGAAGCCTAAGACTTTATTTGGGACAGCTTTTTTTTTGCTTTCTAAAATAGTTTTTTATACAAAATTTTCTATAAGAAAGCTATTTTAAAAAGCAACAAAGAAGCCGTCCAAAACGAAGTCTAAATAGTTACAAAGTTATCACATCAACATAGCCGAAACATAATATAGCACCATCAGACTGGAAGATTTATGTACTAATTAGCTTTCACAATTTTGCATGTTTTCTTTTTTAAAAATGAATCCAAGTTCTTTCCATCAAGAGAAAAATATTTAATGCAACTTAACGGAAGAGAGTTATGTATAAATCACAAAGTACAGTTGAACTTGTTTCTGTATATTCAATAAAACAATATTGGAAAGATACAAATAAAGAGCAAATTACATTAGAATAAACAATCAGTTGTCTTTTTATGGATGCTTTGTTATAAAGAGCTTGGCTTAAAGCAGCTAAACTAGAATCCAGGGCGTCTTCATAATATGTGGAAACAGTTGGGTAAATATCAGAGGGAGGGGAACAAATTAGGTCTGCCCTCAATGCTATATTTTGAATTGTTAGCTTCATGCGGTCATCATCTTCCTGAAGCTAATCTAAAACTTGCAATCATCAATGAAGGCTATCCTAACTTACTTTTCAAGAAAACATATCATGATTGGTTAAATTATGAGAAAATGATCAAATTAATCCCCTATTTTTTTCAGAAGGATCAAAATAATCTCTAACTATATAAAAATGTCAATTTAATCCTTTGACTCTTTAAATAAAAACCAAATTAATCCTTCCAATGGGATGATTTAGGATTCTATTTGAAAAATCAATGAATTAAAATGGGACTTCTAAATAGTGGAGAATCATTTTGATTCTTTGTAAAAAGTCATGGAACCATTCTGATAGTTATCTCGTTAAATTACACTTACTGTCAAATGCAAGAAAATTACACTAATCACTAGAAGGATATTTATGTTTCAAAGAATAGCATTATCCAGGAACAATTTGCACTACCGTGTTCTAGGAACACATAAAATGATTATGTCAAATTAAACTCTTCAAATTTTTCTGAATGACTAAAATAATCTCTGACTAAATAAAAATGTCAATTTAATCCCTTGACTATTTAAATAAAAATCAAATTAATCATTTGATTAGATCATTTAGGTTTCTATTTAAAAAGTGAACGGATTAAAATGGGACTTATAAATAGTCGGAAATTATTTTGATCCTTTGTAAAAAGTTAAGGGATCATTCTGATCATTATCTCGTTACATTACACTTGCGGTCAGATGCAAGAAAATTATCACTAATTACTAGAAGGACAGTGTTTCAAGGAATAACATTCTCCATGAACAATTTGCACTGCTGCATTCTAGGATCACATAAAATGATTCTGTCAAATTCTTTTCCCAGCATTTCAAGTGACATGATGGACAAGTACAATTGGTAAAATAATTAGCAATCAAGTGATTACCTTAAGTTCTAGAACACAAGCTTCCATCAAATCTTTTTCCTACCCGTTATTAAAATGATAAGCATTCACCTTATGATTAATGATTCATTCCAGATGATTAAAAAAAAATTAAGACAATTTAAAACAAAGAAAATAATTAATTATTATATTGATATTATTCTGTTTATTGGGTACGCACAACCCATCAGAACATGCCAGTGATCACATATCATTAGATCAGATTAATCCGAAACCCAATACGAGGATAAGAAGCATGTGCCGGCTTTGCGCCTACCCTCCTCTTCACACTCCAAAATAAATTTACTGTTAACTAAAATATTATGACGAGGCTGAAGAATCATGGAATAGAAGAAATTATGTAGTTCACCTCATTCACCGTAGGAGAAAAACCACCTTTGACATGAATCCCTAAAGCACGCAGCACTGAAGCCATGTCCCTGCAAGTCATTTCCACCCTTTTGAGATCCTTTATTACTTCAGTACGAATCCGTTCTTTCAGTTGTATGGTTTCCTCATCCTGAATTTGAGGGGGAAAAACTCAGCATTAGACAGCAAGAAATGAAAAAAGAAGCCTGTACAACAATACATGAGGAATCAGCAAAAAAAGAGGAAAATTGAGGGTAGTACAAGAGACATGTATAAAAAATAGTTCTAGTTTATTCTATATTTTTTTAATAATTTCTACTAATTTATTTATTTTTATGTAATTGATTGTCATGTGACAATTAGGTGAATTATCCTCATCTATAGAATTATTTTAGTATTTCTCTTATTCATATGAATTATCTAAATTTAAATCTTAAATAATTAGAAATTTTCATGTAATCTTATTCCTATAAATATGGGTATGGTTGTATTGTAATGGATTATTTATTCAACTTATTATCATTATCCCAACTATTTAGGGTCAGCTTTAAGAATCCTCATATTCCATTTATTCATATTAAGTTTTGCCAAAGTTGTTAAATCTATCCTCTGCACATTATTTTGAACTTTTATCCAAGCTGACCTTAGTTCTACCCATTCTCCTTCCTAATACTCAAATATTAATTTTAGCGACTCGTCTAATAGTATATTTTTTATCATTCAATGTACATATCTAAACCACCCAAGTCTATTTTAAATCATAACTTCAATAAACATTACTCTAATTGTTCCTGTAATATAATCATTCCTTAATATATCCTTTCTCATTTTGGTGCACATCCATCTTCACATCTTATCTCTATTATGCTCAACATAATAAATAAATAATTATTTATTATGAATTGAATCGCAAACCTAAGTCCTCTTTTCCTACTAAATTTTCTCCTCTATTCTCTCCCCTACAATGACTGCTCACTACTGAATTGCATCATCTGAATGACCTCTTTTCTTTAGAACTTGAGTGTTAAAATCCCTCTTTATTTGTCTCTCTGGTGCAAATCCATGTGTTAACTCCTCTTTTCGGGATTTCCTTGTTCGAAATTCCTAGCCATTAAGTGTGTTAATTCTGATCAACGAGCCGAGTTTGAATTAGGGTTGAAATAAACCCAACCCAAGTAGGCTTAAACCCAAATCCAAACCAATTCATACAAGTCAACACATTAACCCATTTAATTTTGGCTAAATATTGACTTGAATCCAATTTAATCTTATTATTATATGTATTTCATTTGATCACAACACAAATTTTTAAACAAACCAATTTATCTTAAATTTTAGTTGCAGGTCAGGAGGGGGTATGATCCACCCAAATCTACCTTGACATGAACCTTGCCCATTCAAAAATTGAGTTGAAACACAACCCAATTTTTTTAAGTTTATTCATAGGCTAACACCCCTACCAGGGATATTTTCTCTCCAAAATGCACTCTCTAAATCCAGATTCACCCCACTCTGCATTCAATGAATTCAATCAATGAACAATGAATTCAAAGAAAATACCATACAAGCTATGATACACGGACACCGACACACGACTTTTTTTGAAAATATAGGACACAGGTACGGCGCGGACACGGCATTACATTTTTTTTATATAGCGTGTAGATATTAATGTAAGATCATATTAAAAATGAAATAATAATAATAAATGAATGGCATAATAACTTGTCTAGATTATAATATAAAATATTTAGTACAAAATGTCTAATACAACCACAAAAATAAGCAAATAACAACTTGCTACAACAACTAAGATTAGCTTCAGAGGTTTGTTTTTGGTCTTCAATATCCTCATTGAATATCATTGCTTCCAACTCTGTTTCATCAAAAGAAAGATTTGCAATAGTTCATTGAATATCATATAATGAAAGTTGGTTCTTCTTTGTATCTATTTACTTCTCTAGTTCTCTCCCATAATATTTCTTTATCCTCTAATCCAAATCACAAAGAATATATCTATTTACTTCTACAATTCTCTAGTTCTCCCTCATAATAGTTTATTGGATATCATCTATTTATAATTAAAATAATTTTATCATAAAAAATTAGGACAAATGTGTCCCAACCATGTCCGACATGTGTCACAGATGCATCCGACATGTGTCCCAGCCGTGTCCGACACGTGTCCCAGCCGTGTCCGAAACGTGTCCCAGACGTGTCGGATTAAATTTAAACATTATTTTAATCAGACACATGTCTGCCGTGTTTGACACGTGTCCTAGCCGTGTCTGACATGTGTCAGTGTCCGACACTGCATTCTCTCTTCAAGAGGTGTGTCGGTGCATCATAGCATGCAAGCCAAAGATAAATTTAAAGATCAAGAAGAAAATTAGAAACGGCCTATCATTAGGTCTGTAACAATTTTGGCGTTGGAGTGATCTTATTACATTAATTGGAATCACAACTAAACACCTTATAGATGATAAGGCATATTTCCTAATCACCTATAAAGTTACCCACTCCCCCTAACCCCACCTCGATATATGTATGCATATATAAATAAATCCAAAAAGTAAGATAAACCCTTCTCATTAAAATCAGCAAAACAAGTTACAAAGAAGAAATAAGAAATAAAAAAGAGAACAAACAAAAAAACTACACAAAACAAAATAGAATTAACGAGCAATAAAAAAAAAAGAGAGATATTAGTTTTGAACAACCGATATAATCACCTTTAAATATTACAAATGATCTAACAATTGAAGAGAAGATGCAATCAGCATTAAATGTACTACAAATGCAAGAGAGGATAATGCCCAATTTATAAAAAATGAACTTTACCTTATAACCTTATGATATAAATCATTCAAACATGAATCAAGATTTCAAAGTGATCATTAAATTCGAGATCGAATAAACGCAAGTGATACCCTCATCCATCAAGAAGTTACACAAAAATTCAAAATGAAATTATCATTAGAGAGGAACTAATAAGAAGCATCTTTGAATAGGATACGTCAACCTTAATGATATGAAAGTCGAAGAAAATAACATTATAAGATAATTGTAAAGGAAAATTCCTTGGCCATTGGATGCCATTCCAAATCATTAGTGTATTAGGAGTTAATTGAGCATATAATGGATAGTGACTGATATCAAAAAGCCCTTTGAATTTGATAGATAACAAGAAAACCCTCGATCTAATTACCTGACCAAAATTTGTTAAACCTACCATTATTATTATTTTTTTAAACCTACCATTATGAACATCCCTACAATTGCTAAGAAAACAAGGTTGTACATATTTAAGAACATATTTAATTAATATTGAAGAGTCAACCAACGAAGCTATCTTGATCCAAAAACTAGATGGATCGCAATTATAGATATATTTTTTTTCTTAATAACAGGTGCTCATTAGAAAAGAATCATCGGGGTTAAAATACATTTGTTTTGACAAAAGATATAAAGGCTATAAGATATTTGATACAAAGACCATAGAATTCTCTAGCCCTATGAATATTTTCCCTGCTAGCATGATTGAGGCCCTTACCTGCATCCTTGCCATTCAATAAAAAATTTTTCCAATGCCATCAACTTTGTCAATCAAACAATTAAAAATTCAATAATAATAATAAGAATAAGAATAAAGTTGATGAGGACATCAGGACATGGAAAGTTTATCAGAGGCGTGGCCGTAGATCTACGGCCATGATTACACCGCTCTACTTTTGATTTTCATTTTTATTTTTGATGTATTAGTTTTATTTATGAAGTTTTATTATGTTTTTTTCATTTTTGCCCTTACTTAAGGTGTAGGCAATAGTAAGCCCTAGGGGCATAGTAGTACTTTGTATTTTCTCATTGTATGAGCTATTTAAAGCCTCCATCTTCTTTTTTG
Organism: Dendrobium catenatum; assembly: GCF_001605985.2. Lineage (NCBI taxonomy): Eukaryota > Viridiplantae > Streptophyta > Magnoliopsida > Asparagales > Orchidaceae > Dendrobium > Dendrobium catenatum. The sequence goes on from NW_021318921.1 coordinate 418,120, forward strand.
AGGGTTAATGAATGAATATTATGAAAATTCCTACACTTGTGTGTTTTGAGAGAGTTTGAGAGTTTTTGGAGAAAGCTTTGGAGAAGTCCCTTGGTGAAGGTCAACGGATCACCCACAAACCTTGGAAGCGTCCGAGTTCGTGGTTCTATCAATTTTCTTTTAGTTTTTTCTCTTCTTCTCTTCTTCAAGCCACCGGCCTTAGCTCCCCCCCCTTCCTCACCACCGGCCTTCACCAAATCCTCCATTCCAAGCCACCGATCAATCATCTTTCCACCCCAAACAACAAGTCAACTCCACTTAACCCACACCCCTTCCCTCTCTAGCCTAAAGCCGCCCAAACCCTAGCCGCCGGCTTTCCCCTCCCATGGATCCAAAATTAATTGTTTTGCTTCTTTCCAAAAGTAGAGCATGAAGATTAGGAGGGAACTCCAATTCAAAATCTAATTTCAAATTCAAATTTTGAATTCTTTCCTAAATCGACATAATCCATATTAGGAAAGTGTTCAATTCGTGGATCTAATTTCAAATAAAAATTAAGATTAATATTTTGCTCATTATTTCCTCCTAATTTTAGACGAGACCACTTAAGGAAACCCATCCAATCAATCCCTACCTACTCCAAGCATGCCGGTGCACACCCCCCCCGAAGCAAACTGAGAAAGCGTATCAGCACCGACCACTGGGGCTGTACTCCCCACTGGTGCTGCCTGATCGGCACTCTGACCATCTGTCATGTCTGGGTCTGGCTGATCCATACAGAAAAATCCAGAAAATCCGGAAAACTATCACAAAAACAACAAAATAAAAAGCCAAACAAATCAAAATTACCCCCCAGACAGACTTACTGATCACTTCCTATAGCTCTGTTTCACAAAATTCTCAAATTCCAAAACCATTGCTCTGATACCAAAAAAGCTTGTCACGACCCGACCCGAGACGAGACGGATCCCGCCCGTGCTGGATCGCGACGGAGCTGCACTAACCAGGATCTAGCTTTGGAATTTGGTTCGGAACTGAATCTTCCAAATAATTAATTCACACAGACTAACAAACACAGAGCTACTATGTATCATCAAATGCAGCGGAACAAAACATCTATCCGATTTCATTTCCTCAAAACAATCATCTACAGAACAGTACATGGCTTTCGACAGAAAGAAAGACAGAACAGAAAAGCCATGACTGTACAAAAACCAAAAGTACAAAAGTACCTATACTGATCAGACTCTGAACTAATCCTGGACTTCCTTGCCTTTCCCAGAACCTGAAAACCACCAGAAAGCAAGGGTGAGCTCAACAGCTCAGTAAAGCAACAAACCTCCAATCAAAATCCTCAGAATCTCAAAACCAACACAGCAGACAAATCCGTACAGAATCGAAACAGATTCGGACAGATATCAATTCAACAAAACTGTACGGAAACGGAAGTTGTATCAAATCAGAAACATAACAGATCAGACACATCAGATCAACAGAATCAGAATCGTACAGATCATATCGGAACAGAACAAATCATATCAGAATCATATAGCAGATATCAGATATTTAATTAATAGCTAAATTCCCTGACACTGACTGAATCTCATAGGATCCAGGCCACTTATACCTCCCTTTGTGCTCACGGCACCAAAACAGATCAGATCAGATGTGCTTATAGCACTAGAATACATATATAAAAAAATTGTGTGAATTGTTATGGTAAAGAGTTAATTATAAGTAATTATTTGGTAAAAAGGTTAATTAGAAGTAATTAATTGGATTTTTGAAATTATATATTATACTAAGCACTTAAGTTTCATAATGTATTAAGTGAATTGTAGTGGCAGTTTGCAATGTTATTTTCATACTAATAGTAGTTATGTAATTATAAATTTGGTTTAACAAGTTTAATTATGAGTGGATGAGGTGCAACGTTCATGCTAATGTATGGAGGTGAGTTACAAGTGGATGCTAATTTCGCACCCACTTATTATGGGGGTAGGAATCATCCCCTGCAAGTGTCAAGAAATATCAACTAATTTGGTCATGGGAAGCCACACATGAATTGGATGTTATACCACCAAGCCCACATAACCATATGGAAGAGCATGCGCTGATATATAGTTACCGGGGAGCATTTTGGTGAGGGTAGTGGCTATATTGTGCATCAGTACCTACAGTGATACAAGTCATGGGCCACACTTCACATGCTAAAGGAACCTGTTAAGCCTCCCACCACGTCATATCGAGCTCCCTCAGAGCACTTCTAATACATAAATATGAAACATAGCATGAATTTCTTAAACCCTTATTTGCAAAATTATTGAAGAAGTTATGTTGTCATTTCAAAGGGATTTCTTCCTTGGTATGGAACGTGCTTTGTAGCACCACTTCAACGGCACTGAGGATACATAGAAGCAGCAGGACATAAACACGGTGGTGGAGCTTTGTCGTGGCTAGTGCCGACAGATGCATATTGCGGACCAAGGATACTTTGATGATATAGCTGAACATGATACATCACTCTCCATGACCCAGGATGCTTCTCAGCCTTACAATGGATTTGCAAGATCATCTTCGTCTCCAGATCAAGGGCCATCTCAAGATATATTCAGTTACCATCAGTTACCAAACGTCAGCAGATTTGCATGCATACCTTAGCCCATATTTTGTACCGAGAACCATGCAGACAGCTGACATACCTCAGGATGACATTGTTGTGGAGGAACAACATGTGTTACGTGAAAGGCCTCTTCGACCACCGCAGCATTACATTCCCAGCAGTGATGCGTTGCCCCAGAGGCCACGTAGGCGACGTTAGTTGAGCCTGTGATTGTACTACATATGATGTATTTCATTATGCTTTTATTATGGATCATGTATTTCATTATGCTTTTATTATGGATTACTATCATGAATCGCGTATTTCATTAGGCTTTTAATCAGTTAGGTTTTAATTTTTTATTGAGAAAATCTTACTTTAAAATCAATATAACAAAAAATAGAACTTAGTGACAATACCATACAAATGGGGATAAGAAGTTCCAAATGAGAACTTTTACAACACATTAAAAGTAAATAGTAATAACAGTAATAAATCGGTTTAACAGTAGTAGATAAAGCAAACCTAAAGACTTCAAAAACATCATAACAAATAAATTCAGAAAGACATTTCTTATTATCATATGGAGGCGAGCTTGAAGTTGTGTCCGAGTTAAACAACATTTAAAGTTGTTCTTAAATTCCTGCTGAATATAATGTCAATCTGCTGCATTTAGAAACTCCTTATCTCCGAACACAACAACTCTCATTAGCGTCTTATAAGACTCTAACAGGAATTGATCATCCCTACGACGCCACGTGTGATAAAGAAAACAATGATCTACATCGACCATTGATCTTTGAATAATCTCCTCAACACATCCTTCTTTGTCACGTCCAATCTCACGAATCCCACCATTGAGGAAGTGCAACGGAACCCAATGCCGCCTATCCTCCTTGAACCTCTGTTGTACATATCTTCATCCCACATATCTAAGATCATCGCCCGCCTTGTACAACTTAACTTTCATAACCTCATCATGCACATGCCTCAATATACAATCTTCATCTTCGCTCTAGAAATGCATACAACACCAAAAAAATTCATTAGCTTTAGCCTTTTTTTCAAAAATTTCATCACCGGGTAGCTCCAAGCTCTCTTTCAAACGAATGCTACCGTCTTGAATCATTTGCTTCGTGGGAGTTGTCCGAATTAAATCCATAACTGGTAAATACATTGTGAAGTGCTATATAAGAAGTTGCATAAAATATTTTCAAACTACTTTAACCCTGCTAGGAGCCTTAAACTACATATTTATACTAAAATAAAATAATATTGAGTAAGAGATCTCAAATTTAAAAAAGCATATATAAAATATGTTGAAATGTCATGAATGTAAAGACAAAAATAATAAAGATGACACTGACAAGACTAACCGATCGAACAACACATCTTTACAGCATAAAACACATGCCTTCAATCATACTTATTATAGCTACTTCAGTATCCAATGGCACCAAATAGCTATATCTTAATTGTTTTGGATAGATGATTAATCTAAGTCGCCCGTTAAAAGGACGACTTACTTTAGCATCCAATGCCACCGCTTCGTTATTTCTTGCAATTTTTTTAAAGATATTTAATTTAAGTCGTTCATTCATAAGTCGCCAATTAATTCAGCAACTTTCAATTAATCCAAATTTTCGTTACGAATAATGTCTAGCTAACTCAGGTATGTCTAGTCCGGCCCATTCAAGGGGCGACTTTGCCTAGTTTTTTTTTTAAATCATGCTTATATGCTAAATTTAATTATTAATTGTGTTTAGTCTAAAAATTTTTCCAAATTTTCATGGGTTGTTACTGCTATAAATGAAAGTCCATAAGAAGAATCAACCAGCTTGGGCATCAAATCTGAGCTTATTGGCAAGAACTTCAGTAAAAAATTTGGAATAAGATAAATATGGCAAAACTAAGCCCTGCTAATGAAGCCTTACCACAAAAAATATCATCGAATGCATTCATAACATTAAGACAAATAGTATCCTACATGATTAAAAAAATTATGGAAGTATTCATTCAGAATAGGAGATTTAGAAGCATGAAGAGAAAAAAAAAACACTTCTAAGACTTCTTCTAAAGCAAAGAAAAATCCAGACAAACAAAAAGCAAAGAAAATCAATCTTATAAGCAGGTCGTTAGTTTTTACCCAAAAATCCTTATATAAATTGGAAAAAAGATTAAATAATATTCTCAGACTTTGAGGAAAGAGTGTTACTTACCTTAATATTCTGGATGAGTGACATTTTTCTATTACAATTAGCAAGTTTGTTTAAGTAAGAAGGATTTTTTGTACCCCTTCAAGTGCCCTTTTACATAAGATCTTTGGTTTCAAAAGATTTCCTTCTCTTTAAGCTTATCATAAAGCCATTTATCACCTTGATCATCTTTCTCCAACTCTTGAAGAGACAATGAACCAATTCAGCATCCATTTCAATGGAATTAAATTTAGAGTACATATTAGTCTTTTCTTCTTTGAAAATAATATAGAAATGCTTTCCAAACTCTGAGTTTCTTCCTAATAAGTTTGAGTTTCATAAAAATAAATTCACCACAAAATCCAAGATAGTGACGCAAATCCATCAATTGCCCTTTATCTCTTTGAAGCCCTCTTTACAAAATAAAAAAAAAAAATCTCAAAGCAAAAGATGCGAAGCTTAAGTTTGAGAAACATCACAGGAAAAAGTGTAGAGTGACCGGAGAAAAATATACTGTAAGCTTTTAAGACACAATTAGAAAAGCAATCCTCCTGGTAGTGAAATAAAAAAATCAATCGTTTAACCGAAATTTCATCATTTATATCATTGGACACCAAGTAACTTCCTACAAGAAAAAGGAAAATAGACCAAATCAAGGAAGAAATCAATAGTATTAATGCCAATGGAGGATCTATCTTCCAAACAAATGGTATCATTTACATCCTTACAGAAAGAATCTATTTAGAAGACCAATTGCACCAACGACAAATACTTCTTTCCAAAATAATAGCTTCTCAGATTCATATGAAGGAGCAAGAATAGATTAAGAAAAATCAAAGTTATCACATAGAGAAGATAACCAGGATAGAGAATCTACCGATGGTGTGAGATAAATTTAAAATTCCAGACACACTGGATGCCGCCTGATTGCCCATTAGAATTAAGATTGAATAAATCAATAATAATGTCTTCATTATTGAAGAGAGAATAACAAACAAAGGATTGACCAGTTTGGATTATTGAACAAAAATGATATTTAGATTTTTTTGTTTGAGCACCTTCACAGACCATTTTACTTCTAACGGTAGAGAACCTAAACATCTTACATTTCAGTAGCTAATCCTCATACAAGAAAAGAAACTATAACAAAGAAGTCAAGAAGCAATAATAAGTTTACATTTAACACTTCCAGCATCATCATAATTAAGAAGTCCACAAACTTCACCTGAGAGCCAACAAAATACTCTCAGGGAGAATGACATCTAGCTAAGCAGAATCAGAATCAACGTGAAAAGCTACTAAGCTTGTTTGAGAATAAGTGTTCAATTTTCTCCTGTGGAGTTTAAAAGAACAGTAATTTTCCTTTGCGATTATAGCTTACAAACCATAGATTTGCCCTTCCAAGGAGTAGGAATGAAAGAAGGAGACTGATATTTGAAATGTATTATACTTGACGTACAAACTTGTTTCTCATTGAAAAGGATAAAATACTTGCCCTTCGAAGGAGTACTATAATACTTTTTCTTACCAATCAACTTAATTACAAATATAATAACGTCTAAAGCATGGTTTCCTACATCCAAGGTGTGCTACAAATCAACTATTTCTTTCCCAGCATTATCTCCAATCGCATCATCTTCGTAGCAGAAGAAATCACGGAAAAACACTCAAAGCTTACAAATACTCCACAAGTGAAACCTTAAGTCTTATGACTTCTTTCATGTATTGCCATACCATTTTAAAACAAAGCAAGATTGTCTTGCCAAAGATGCATTATGATTGAAATATACGTATACTGAGATTAGATAAGACTCCAGAAAATTCATACTATTTGACATGAATCTCAAGGCAGAACCTAAACCTATAGGTGGTACATAGAGTCTTTTTTTTTAATATATAAATATAAAATAATTGTGAAAGTCTAAAAATGTGGTATTATCTCTTTAAAGGAATAAGGAATGAAAGGGAAAGAATCTCCTTTCATTGGAAGATCCTTTTCATTTGGAAGCCTTACTGGAAGAGCAAATCGAGCCTGAAAAGAAGAATTGAAAACTCTAGAGAATACCTCAGAATTGCGCCATTCATAAGAGTAGAATCCGGCTTGTAGTTTAAAGGCATACCTGATTGTCTTTGTATATAAAGAATTGTAATTAAGTGGCATTTGTCAGATTAACTTTGATCTTTTTTTTTTACTTTGCTTTATTGTTTTTATTGGTGGTTGGGTGGATGATTGTTTACATTGTTTGCGCTTTAGTTGCTCCTATTTTTTTTCTATATTTGTTTCTTGCATGTGCTTTTGCCTAGATTTCTCTCTAGGCTCTTAGGAAATATAATTTTTATATTCATAACTAATAAAAAAATTTAGGACAACATAAGAAGATACTTGGTTTAGAAAGTAAGTCAGGATTCGCATGGGATCTCATAAAGCATTTTGAACTCTTCTTCTCCTTTAGGCACCTCCTTGCATGTGGGTAGAAGCAGACCACCGAACCTACAAGGGTGCAGTTCTATCTCAAGGTAGTTATGCTCTTTTAGGATAAAATCTTTTTTTAAACTTTTTTAAAAAACCACATTATGATTACTACAAAGAGTCAATTAACATGCATTGCATTAAAAACTAATTAAAAAAATAAAATTTAATTTCATTTAGTTCTAGATGCATAAGTATCTTTCATAAGTCCAGAGCCATTTAAGAATGACTTGCAAAGGATCCGACGGACACAATGATCAATCCGTGTGATACTCTCATGGATCACGCCATAATGAGGGGACGAATTTAGGAAAGATTTTTTATGTATTATTTATGTATTAATTATGCAATTTATTTCCTCATTAGGATATCTTGTATAGATCTATAAATAGGGAAGATTGTAATGAATAATTTCAAGCTTTTCCCTCTCAAATCCTCGTTTTAACAACATGCATTGCATTAAAAACTAATTAAAAAAAAAATAAAATTTAATTTCATTTAGTTCTAGATGCATAAGAATCTTTCATAAGTCCAAAGCCATTTAAGAATGACTCTAGATGACGGCCCTATATACGAAAAAACTTAAATAACAACAACTTAACCATCTTACATTTGGATAAAATTGAAGTCAAGATTCTTAAAGCAATTAGGCGGAATTTTAGCTAGTATTTCCACTCCATGCAAGAACGTAAATCCATAAGTGTCAGACTTTATGAAACTCTTTTCAGAGTCAAAGATTTCCCAACTCACTGAGTTTACATTTCGTTAAACTAGATTTGAGTCACTACTCTGGGATACAACTTAGATCTATGTTATGATACTGAGATTGATTATACATCATAAGATCTCACCTTCGAAGCATTTCATTGATCTTGTGATTAAGAATATAAGCCCCAAATCTTTAATAAAATGTCAACTCAACTATTAAATTTCAAAATCAAAATTATAAAGCCCAACCATAGGATAGTTTGAGATACTTCTAAGCTTCTCAAAATCGTGTATTTCCTAACTCTCCTCCTTTGACTCTTGTAAAATAAAAATGCTCCAAGTTTAAACAAATGCCTTTTGAAATTTCCAAATTTCAATAATCCTTGGTCATAAACTTTGGTCATAAACTTTGAAAATCATAAGTTTGATTATCATAATCTTAATTAAAGTTTTCTCAAGGGATTTCAATATCTTAAGATGTAATTAACTATAAAGACTTGTCATTATAGGAAATAAATAACCCAGCTTAAAATGAACTCTACTTTATTTAGATCCTAAATAACATAGGGGAAGAATCTTTTAGGAACCGTAAACCGGAATTTAAATTTAAAATATCATTATTCTCATATTTGAATCCTTAGCAAAGCAATACCTCCATCTTCGGGATGGTATGTCATTTCCTATGATGATTTGTTTACTAGATTAATGAAGGTATCTTTGTTATTGTGATTGAATACATAAGTGAATAACATTTCAATCTCCTAGAATTATATGTTATTCTTTATGATAATTCAGTTATAATAATTAGGATAAAATTTGTATTTTTGTATTTGAATCCATCGAGGAATAATATTTTCATCTTTCGAGATAATATATTATTCGCAATGTCGTATTCAATTACAAAAAATAGAAATTCAAAATTATGTTGGATCCATATTTGCCCAACACCAAGCCTCATCTGGCAAGCACGAAGTGTATTATTGCCCCCTTTTTTCTTTAACTTGCACTAAGGCAGGCCTCAATTTTAAACCATAGCATGGGTTTCAAGGCAGCACCTTTCTTCCCATCAACCCTAAATGCCTCCATAAAGGCCTAAATCCTTGTCCTAGATAATTCATGCCAGTTACATAAGCCTTCCACTCCCCATTTTGCTTCAATGTAAGACAAGGCAAAGTAGACAAAATTAATATATAAATTACTATAAAAAAAGCATAAATGAAATAAAACTACATGATACAGAAGTAAGAATCTCCAAACCTTTTTCTGCAGGTCTCGAATTTCTTCAAGACGTTGTTTCTGTCTCTTCTCCATGTCGAGTAATCGCATAGTTTCAGCCTTTCTTCTCTTGCGCAATCTTTGTGCTTCTTCTGCCTGAAAAAAAAAACACCAACTACAACACCTTTTAATATAGCTGTATAAAAATTTAAAACATAAAAATTCAATTGCTAGGCACCAGTCAGTGGCCTATGCACCTTGCGCTCTTGTTTTTGCACTCTTTTTTTTTCTTTAATAAATGTGTCACATGATTGCATCGGACTCTTTAAATATGGTTATCTCATGTAAATGCAGCTTATAAACAAAATTAATGCATCTGAACAGGGCAATTTCCACTATGACAACAACGTATAGATCAAGCAATGACCGCATCATCATAAATGCACATACTTGATAATTGCAGCCAGGCCCAAAAGCAACAATATTTCAAGATAATGATGTAAATAAGATCATGTTTCAAGTAATTTGTTTCCATTGCAGTACCACAGAAGTTAGCTGCAATGCCAGACCATGAGCATGTAATGAGCATTGCAGTACTTCAAGAAATCAATAACATAGGGTCAATTAAATAAATTACATAAACTAGACACACCTCGTGTATCACACTTGTGCCAAGTTGAAAATTTATGGATCAGAGTAAAACCAAGCATATGAGAAGCCTGAACATGAGACTGGAGTACAGCTTGGAAAAACGGGATAAAAAAACAATCCACATTCAACGCAAACACTAGCATAACTATGAGTCTCACAATGCTGTTCACATAAAGATCCACATGCAAACGTGAACGCACAAGCATACAAATGCATCGTACCGGTTAAAATATGCTAACACAATCATAAACATAGCGACAATACTAATTAAAAGCATAAATTACATAGTGCACAAGATTTTCATTAAGATATAAACTAAAAGAAAAAGATAAAAAACAGTTATTTGATGGATGGCGGCTGAGCTGGTGGGCCCCACAAGGGTGGGTGGCGGGCAAGAAGAGGGGGAATTTGTTTAGGAAAATTTTGAATACAATTGAGAGGGAATTAGTTAAGAAAAGAGATTTAATTTGAATTCAAATCTAAGATGGAATTATTTAGGAAAAGCCCCAGGGAGTTGATATTCATTATGTAAGGAAGAATCAATGGAGAATTATTTATAAAATTTTTAATTACAATTGGGAGTGAATTAATTAGGAAAAAATGTCTAATTTGAATTCAAATCTTAGAGGGAATTATTTAGGAAAAGGGGGCTATTTTGGGAGGGAATTAGGGGAGCCTATTTAAGGCTACCTATGGGGTGATTTCAAATTATGCTTGATTTTGCTGAAATTAGTATTGCTTATGCTGAGTGGGCTTTAGCTGACAGCTAGGGATTTGCAAGAGCCGAATCTTCCTCTCCAATTGAAGATCCAACTATATCTTGTGTTTTTCTTCTTAATTATTGTGAATAAAAAAAAAAGAAAGTTCTTGGGTTCTTCTTCCTAAATTCCTAGTGTCGTTCTCTAGTTTTGTTGAAATTGCATCCACTTCCTACCAAATTGGTATCAGAGCACTTTTTTAGAGCTTATGACGGCAAAGAAAGTTGATGCCTTAGAAGAGAGTCTTAAAAGAAAAGTTGGTCAATTCAAATCAGCGTTTATGATAGAATGACATTAATGGAGGAAAAACTTTCCAATCAAAAAGGAATGATAAGGAAACTATTAGAACTTCACACCCAACCGACAACATCGGAGATAAGAGCACCGTTGATTGGATTGTGAAGTGGGGGAAACCCTAATATAGGGAGGATGAGAGAGGATCGGGAAGTAGAAGTTTTGGGGGAAGAAGAGACGTCATCTTTGGAGCCACTTCCAAAGAGGGGAAAGGGTGAATGAGTGGGATTTTTGGTGGAGCTGAAAAGTTTGGAAGGAAAAGGAGAAGGGGAGAAGATAGAAGCACCAGACATGGTTCAGCCACTCCTACAACAGTATCGAGAGGTGTTCCAGCCAGTTCAGGGGTTACCTCTTCTGCAGGAATGCGAGCATGCGATCATCTTAAAGGAAGGTGTCTCACATATTAGTGTTCATCTATACCTTCATCCCCACATTCAGAATGAAGAGATTGAGAGATTGATCCAGGAGATGCTCAAGGCAGGGATCATTCTACCTAGTGTCAGTCCATTTTTTAGTCCAATGCTTCATCAATAGTTTCCTTCATTCCACCTTGAAGAAAATATGATCCTTTGGGAGGGGAGTATTGATGGACGGCTGAGTTGATGGGCCCCACTAGGATAGACGGCGGGCAAGAAGAGGGGAAATTATTTAGGAAATTTTTAATTACACTTGTGAGGGAATTAATTAGGGAAATATATCTAATTTGAATTCAAATCTTAGAGGGAATTATTTAGGGGAAGAGGGTTGTTTTGGAAGGGAATTAAGGGAGCTTATTTAAGGCTAACTATGGGGTGATTTCAAATTATGCTTGATTTTGCTGGAATTAATTTTGCTTAGGTTGAGTGAGCTCTAGCCGACGGCTAGGGATTTGGGAGAGTCGGATCTTCCTCTCCAATTGAAGATCCAACTGTATCTTGTGTTTTCCTTAGTTTTTTTTTAATAAAAAAAAGTTTTTGTGTTCTTCTTCCTAAATTTCTTGTGTCGTTTCTTCTTCCTAAATATCTTGTGTCGTTATCTGGTTTTGCTAAAATTGCATCCACTTCCTACCATTATCCTATAATAATGACTATTGACTAGTATATCAAGTAGAGGGGGAGGGGGCTGGTGAGAGAGCGGTGTCTGTGAATGTAGGCACAGGAGCATATGTGGATGGAGGTATGGGTACCAAGTGCATGGCACTTCATTCGACTAATGGCCTAGAGATGGGTACATCTATGTAGTTTTATTCTAACGACACAACGTCGCTATTTCAGAAATTCAACCATATAACTTCCAAGTCACAGCTGAGATAAAGTAACCATAGCTATAGCATACTCTTGGTATACCAAATAAATACAAGGTAACAATATTTACTGAAAAAATCAAATAGTTCATACTAAACATGATATTTGTGAGTGTGGGCTCTGAAAATTCGGCTCCGGCCTCCGCCAGCACTGTTTTTCTTTCGGCGAGGGAGTTTTAACGGATTAAGTTCTAGGGTAAATTTTGGAATGCAAATGGGTTTGTAGATAAGACACTACCCAGGGATTTCGCCCTCATTTTGTGAGGACTTTATGATTTGAGTTCTGGTTTCCTATAGGCGCAAACCCCTATATTTAATTACCCCTCCCAATAATGAGAGTGAACTTTCAATTAAGGCTAGTCATCAATCGGATATGTAGTATATGACATATAGTAGCAGCATGGGTTTAGGTATTTAGGAATTGGGTTTGAATGTATGAAAATTTGAAGGTTTTGTATTTAAAATAGAAATTTCACCATCTCACACTTAAAGCGGATGATAGGAGAATGGATGATGGACCCGATCAAGATTCCATGGTTCCGTCGTCTCGGGCCATCGTGGTCCCTGGTTTACTTAGTCAGAGGAGGCCCAACCTGACAGAAGGACCCTTGTCGGCAGCCATGGGTTGCTTCGTCCAAGGGTACTTTGTAGACTTGGGGTGAATATTTGTCTAAGGGGAAAAATTTGAATCCACCTTAGCTAACAGAGGGCTTTGTGCCCCATCAATTATATCCTATTGATTCATATCTCAAGGATTTGATGCCACTAAGGAGTGTATCGACGCTAGTCATAACCGGTATTTCGTAGTACCATTTGGCGGCAAAATCACTAGGTTTAGAGGGACCCGGGTCATAACCGTTTATCCTGCAGTGCCATTTGGCTGCAAAACTGCTGGTTAGAGGACAGGCACCACGTCTTTATTGGCAGGAGATTGTTTGAGATAGATTCTAGTGATATTTTCAACTAGGCATTAGCTCTATGTGAGCTGAAGTTATATTTGAATTTGTCCACTTCGGCAAACTGTTGTGGAGGGTGGATGGATTTTGTGCTTTAAGTAATTGATGGTTGAATTTCAATTTTAAATATTTGAACTTTAGGACTTTTGAAATTTTGGATTTTGTAGTTGAGTGGCATTTGAAGTGTTTGGAGTTAACCCCTCCAATTGAGATCAGCATTCAACACGGCCATCAACAGGGTGTATGGGGTCATTCATTTCCATTTTGGGGGCATTTTGTAATTATTGGTGGAACCTTGTCAACTCCTACTTACCTGCTTAGGAAGATCGGGTTCAAATTTAATAACCCGCGCAGCATCCCTAGACGTCACGTGTGTTCCCACAACATACTCGTCGAGGGCCCATGCAGGTTTTTGGGGGCATTTTGTAATTATTTGTTGAACCTTGTCAACTCCTACTTACCTGCTTAGGAGGATCGGGTTCAAATTTAATAACCTGTGCAGCATCCCTAGACGTCACGTGTGTTCCCACAACACACTCGCCGGGGGCCCATGCGGGTTGTAATTTTATTTACCCCTTTAGTGTACCTATGTGCATACATATTATAATGCATGTGCGGTGGCATTTTTGAAATATTTTTAAACACCTTCTATCTGCTTGCATGGATGTTGCGTATCCGGTGGCATGGCGTAATAGCTTCTAGATTGAGTTATTCGCTGCTTTGTATAGGTAGACTATCGTGCACTACTTGTCTCTTTCTGTAGGTGGATTATAGTACACTAACGAATCTCCTACTTTAACTCGTAAATGCTTGCACTTGCTGCGATATTTTTGTTCGTGATCATTATTTTGCATACAAGTCTTCTGGAACTGACTATATGCATTTATATTTGTTGTAGTTATTCTGTATTTTGCCTGTGACCAATACATTAGATGCATAACGAGTCTTCTATAACAGGTTGTAAGAGCTTGTGTTTGTCACTGTCCTTCTATATTTGCCCGCAGACAATATGTTGAGTGCAAGACATGTCTCTCGTAATTGATCATAAGCTTCTACTCTTATTGTATGTTGTGTGTATTGGATACAGGAGGATCTCTTACAACAACTTGTAAGAGCCTATATCTGCTGCACATCATCTGCTTCTGCTTGTGGGGAGTTGGTGCTTTTCGACTGATATTAAGTAGTTGTTGACTACGAGACGGTTTAACATCCAACACATATTATTTGCCATCACCTTTGGTCAGACTTCTGTATGAAATAGAGCTCTCCTTCATCTGCCTGTAAATGTCTTTGCTTGTATATGATGAGTCTCCAACAATAGTTCATAGGAGATTGATACATTTGCTTGACACATAATTGTTGTTGCTTGTTAGAGTGTCGTGGTATCTGTTGCATGATGTCTGTTGCAATTCTTTTGCATTTGCTCATAGGTATTCATGCCTATAGTGGTTTTGTAGTTCTTGCTTGCATACGAACTGTATGGTATTGCTACATCCATTTTGGCAAGTTATTATCCCTCGTAGATGATCTATTCTGTGCATCTTGCAAGTTGATACTTATTGAAGTTGTCATATTCATCATACATCATTGTTACTTACGAGCAGATTGTATTTGCAAGTTTCTTCATTCTTGAGGATAGTTTGCAATTTGCATGATGAATATTCATTGATGTCTCCATTCTACGAGTTGAGTACTATCATCCAAGATAGAACTTCATGTCAAAGTTTGTGGTTAATTCATACATAGACCGCTACTTGTTTATTTGACTTCTTTGACTTCATCTTTCTTAACAATTACTAGGACTTTGATATCTTGATTCAAGCCAATTTCTGTATTGTTGTCCAAGTTCAAAGCCATTGTATTTCATATCCAAGTTAAAGACCAAGTCCTTTGCAATCAAGTTGCAAGTCTTTGATTATACTCAAATCATTCAAATTACTTAATATTCAAATGGAGTTCAAGTCATGTTCATTTGGATCGAATGAAACTCAAGTTCAAGCTCATTTTAATTCTCTTAGGTTCAAGTCTTTATTAATCATTTAAATTTGGAAGCATGTTCCTTGTAGTTCAGCTTGAATTCAAGCTCTTGTTCATCCTTGCCGTCCAAACCAAGTCCGTTTCGAGTTTAGGTGAGCTTGAGCCCAATTCAAGGTCTTCTATAAGTTTCAAGTGTTATTCTTGAGTTCAAACTCAATTCAAGTTCAAGTTCCACTGTTCAATTCAAGTTCGAGTTCAAGTGCAGTTCATCTTGAGTCCAACTCAAGTCTTACACAAGTCCTTTATATTCGTTCAAGTCCACATTAAATTCGTTATAGTTCATTTTTATTTTTCCATCAGTTTAAATCCAAGTTCAATATGAGTTCAAATTTGAGTTTGTGTTCGAAAAAATCCAAATCAAGTCCAAGTATGTTCATGCGTTTACCCGAAATTTCGAGAGCCTCCCGACGTACCCCCGTCGAGGGGAAAACTACAAAAAACTGAGCCTCCCGCCACGCTAGAGAAAAGCGTGTACGGTAGGTGCCCTCGTACGAGGACACCGCGGCCGTAAAATCTGTCCCCACCACGCCAAAGAAAGGCATGTTTGGGTCTTCGGTGCCTATTACAAAAGAGAAGCAATTGTTTCCCTGCGAGCGGGTACTTATGAATATACCGGTCTCGCCGTAGGCGCCGCACCGAGTTCTCATCCCCGTGTACGGTAGGTGCCCTCGTACGAGGACACCGCGGCCATAAAATTTGTCCCCACCACGCCAAAACAAGGCGTGTTTGGGTCTTCGGTACCTATTACAAAAGAGAAGCAATTGTTTCCCTGCGAGCAGGTACTTATGAATATACCGATCTCACCGTAGGCGCCGCACCGAGTTCTCATCCCACCACGCTAAAGAAAGGCATGTTTGGGTCTTCGGTGCCTATTACAAAAGAGAAGCAATTGTTTCCCTGCGAGCGGGTACTTATGAATATACAGGTCTCGCCGTAGGCGCCGCACCGAGTTCTCATCCCACCACGCTAGAGAAAAACATGTATGAGCAGTTTGCCGACTCGACACGAACGTCGAGAACAGGATTTTGGAACCGAGGGGTCACTCACCTACCTCGTCGTAGGTGTCGCGCCGGGTTACCTTCCCATCACGCTAGAGAAAAGCGTGTATGGGCGGTTTGTCGTC